>NC_084579.2:21663032-21905532 GCF_033978685.3 Nerophis lumbriciformis
ACGGCCACAATCTTGTCCGAGAAGGTGGCGGACTGCGGGCGCCAGACAGGCACCTCCGCCGCAAGCAAGGAGGGCAAGTGCCAGACGGGCGCTTGTGCGGCAGGCAAGCTGGAAGTTGCAAAGTCCGCGACGCTGAAGACATTTGTAGACCCACTGGAGCAGCAGGCGGCTGGGCTGGAGGTCAAGCTGACTGGGGAGGATGGTAGCCGCGTCGTCGGAAGACCCACTAGAGAGGATGTTGGTGGCGTTGTCGGAAGACCCACTGGAGAGGATGTTGCCGTAGAAGCAGGACCAAGCTCGGCTTGGGCAGGCTTTGATACTAGGGCGAGTTTGGCTGGAACTGGCGAAGATGGTGGCGTCGGCTAACCCACTACCAGAAACGATAGTTCCTCCATCAGCACCTTCTAGTACCACTCGTCCATCCAAGCAGGGCTTTACGGTGCCCCGTAAATTGCGGCGCTGGAGCAGGAAGAGGAGCTGGAGCCTCATTCGATAGCACCCCCACTGGTGGAGAGACAGGTGGCGATCTCAGTAGGAAGAACTGTGCTTTCCCAGTTGCAACGCTACCAGTACAAGCCCCTCCGCCCCCTTAAGAAAGTGGATTCAAGACATTTATAGTAGAGGGAGAAGCGTTTGACCCACGATCTCAGCGTGAGCAGAAGCAAAAGGTGGGTGGGCTATAGGAAGTTGGGCTGCTGAAACGGGAAGCTGGAGGATAGGTGAGGTGGGAGGAGCTTGAGCCTTGGGGTGGGTCTTGAGCCCTGGGGGCAGGGCTTGACTGTTCTTTAACACGAGAAATGGCATTATTATCTGAAGCCCCTGTTTTAATTTTAATGTTCTGCATTTAGGGCGGGGCGGCACCTGACTGGCAAAGTTATTATTCTGACAGCGTTTCACATCAATTTCATTCAGGTGAAACCAACATTAGTTACAGCAGTATGATTTAATCTTAACATTATGTTGACAGCACATTTATTTGTGATCAAATGATCTTTAAAGTAAAAGTGCAGTTCATTGCGTTGTTGAAGTTGCAGCAGGCTGTGCATGACCAAAGATTGTACAAACCCCGTTTCCATATGAGTTGGGAAATTGTGTTAGATGTAAATATAAACTGAATACAATGATTTGCAAATCATTTTCAACCCATATTCAGTTGAATATGCTACAAAGACGAACATATTTGATGTTCAAACTGATAAACATTTTTTGTTTTGCAAATAATCATTAACTTTAGAATTTGATGCCAGCAACACGTGACAAAGAAGTTGGGAAAGGTGGCAATAAATACTGATAAAGTTGAGGAATGCTCATCAAACACTTATTTGGAACATCCCACAGGTGAACAGGCAAATTGGGAACAGGTGGGTGCCATGATTGGGTATAAAAGTAGATGCCATGAAATGCTCAGTCATTCACAGAAAAGGATGGGGCTAGGGTCACCACGTTGTCAACAAATGCATGAGCAAATTGTTGAAAAGTTTAAGAAAAACTTTTCTCAACCAGCTATTGTAAGGAATTTAGGGATTTCACCATCTAAGGTCTGTAATATCATCAAAAGGTTCAAAGAATCTGGAGAAATCACTGCACGTAAGCAGCTAAGCCCGTGACCTTCTATCCCTCAGGCTGTACTGCATCAACAAGCGACATCAGTTTGTAAAGGATATCACCATATGGGCTCAGGAACACTTCAGAAACCCACTGTCAGTAACTACAGTTGGTTGCTACATCTCTAAGTGCAAGTTAAAACTCTCCTATGCAAGGCGAAAACCGTTTATCAACAACACCCAGAAACGCCGTCGGCTTTGTTGGGCCTGAAAATGGACTGATACAAAGTGGAAAAGTGTTCTGTGGTCTGACGAGTCCACATTTCAAATTGTTTTTGGAAACTGTGGACGTCATGTCCTCCGGACCAAAGAGGAAAAGAACCATCCGGATTGTTATAGGCGCAAAGTTGAAAAGCCAGCATCTGTGATGGTATGGGGGTGTATTAGTGCCCAAGACATGGGTAACTTACACATCTGTGAAGGCACCATTAATGCTAAAAGGTACATACAGGTTTTGGAGCAACATATGTTGCCATCCGAGCAACGTTACCATGGACGCCCCTGCTTATTTCAGCAAGACGATGCCAAGCCACGTGTTACATCAACGTGGCTTCATAGTAAAAGAGTGCGGGTACTAGACTGGCTTGCCTGTAGTCCAGACCTGTCTCCCATTGAAAATGTGTGGCGCATTATGAAGCCTAAAATACCACAACGGAGACCCCCGGACTGTTGAACAACTTAAGCTGTACATCAAGCAAGAATGGGAAAGAATTCCACCTGAGAAGCTTAAAAAATGTGTCTTCTCAGTTCCCAAACATTTACTGAGTGTTGTTAAAAGGAAAGGCCATGTAACACAGTGGTGAACATGCCCTTTCCCAACTACTTTGGCACATGTTGCAGCCATGAAATTCTAAGTTAATTATTATTTGCAAACAAAAATAAAGTTTATGAGTTTGAACATCAAATATCTTGTCTTTGTAGTGCATTCAATTGAGTATGGGTTGAAAAGGATTTGCAAATCATTGTATTCCGTTTATATTTACATCTAACACAATTTCCCAACTCATATGGAAACGGGGTTTGTATATTGAGAGAAGATCTACCGCATGGTGATGTACAGCACACACAATGAGCTACATAAAGTACATTTGCAGTCATTTTTATAATCTTTTTTGTCACTTAGAAAAAATGGACATTTGTGGCAATGCTCTGCACGTGACTCAAATGCCAGGTGTGTGTCCAACATATCCTGCTCGGGCTGAAGTGGTGACAGAGAAGCAGCAGTCCGTGTCTCAGGGGAAGAAAATCCGCACGTGCATCGAGTCGAGGTATTTCCTTCAACCTCCCGGAAAAGGTGCCCGCTCTCGGAATCCATTATTTTCTACACAAGCCATTTCCACGCCTCAACACCTCATCCTCCTGGAAAAACCATGACGTTTGTATTGCAGCCTTGATTGGCGCAAAAAACTTTTGCTTCTCGTCCTTTGCGAGAAACACTTCTTCAGTGATCACTGTTAGGAATGCTCTTCATAGTCGATGTCGTGACTGTACAAAATGCAGCTGCCAGACTTTTGACCCCTGCACCCAGAACAGCCAATATCACCCCCGTTTTATCCAGTCTTCATTGGCTTCCCGTTAAATTATGCATTGAGTTTAAAATTTTAGTCCTGACATTCCGTGCGTTGCATGGTGGGGCACTTCAGTACATCACTGGCTTGTTATGCCCCTACTCCTCAGGGCGCAGCATCAGGTCTTCAGGCCAGGGTCTTCTAAAGATCCTGAAAACTTGTTTTAAAACCCGTGGAGAGCTGGCATTCCAGGCTATAGCTCCCAGACTCTGGAACAATTTGCACCAGTCCCTTCGTGATCTTGACTGTGTTGAAACTTTTAAGAAACATTTGAGAACTTCTCCTTTTAGTAAAGCTTTTAGTTATGCACCTTTTAACTATAACTTTAATCCACGTTGTATCCTTTTTATGATGTTGCCCCTGTTGTTTTAAATTGAATTGTTTTACATTACCTATGTTTTGTACGGGATCTTTCTGTGTGGAGTTTGCATGTTCTCCCTGTGACTGCGTGGGTTCCCTCCGGGTACTCCGGCTTCCTCCCACCGCCAAAGACATGCACTTGGGGATAGGTTGATTGGCAACACTAAATTAGCCCTAGTGTGTGAATGTGAGTGTGAATGTTGTCTGTCTATCTGTGTTGGCCCTGTGATGAGGTAGCGACTTGTCCAGAGTGTACACCGCCTTCTGCCCGATTGCAGCTGAGATAGGCTCCAGCACCCCCCGTGACCCCGAAAGGGATAAGCGGTAGAAAATGGATAGATGGATGTTTTGTACAGCGCTTTGTGATTGTATCTGTGAAAAGCGCTTTATAAATAAAATTGACTTACTTACTTACTCAAAAGGCAGAAGACAGTAGCAGGCAACTTGCAGGTTGTTAGAATAATTATGTATATATTATCACACAACTCTTATGCTTCAGGGCCGTTGCTATAGTCATTATCAATTGTGCTGATGTTGTACTTTTTCTATTTGTGCAAAGCCAGTCTCGTATCATTGTTTGTTTCCAGAATCGACCTGCTGACTGCCAAGGCCGAACATCGAGTGCCGTGACGCAGACAAAGCAGAGACAGGGCGATATCCCGAGTGTCAGCACATTTGCATTTCATTAATAGTCATATATTGTGTCTAACTGGAGCTGTTGAGATTACCCCCTTCCTTCAGCGGCAGCTTCAGTGATGTAACCAGGGACCTCCCAAATAAATAGAGGACGCACGTGGGCTGGACTTTAGAGCGTAGTTTGGATCTGTCACTAGAGTACAGCCCAAAAAAACGTCTCTCCTCAATTGAGTAAAATGTAACTCTGTCTCTGCATGATTCCTTGCTTCTCGTCTGTTTAATAGATGTCATCAGTGTTTGAACCTAACACAGGTTAAAGAGTGTTTAATGTCCAAATATCCAAGAATGCAACAGGCATACCGTATTTCCTTGAATTGCCGCCGGGTACATAGTATGCGCCTGCCTAGAATTACCGCCGGGTCAAAACTCGTTTCGCAAAATATTATTTTTATTAGCGCATGTCTAGAATTACCGCCGGGTCAAACTCGTTTCACGAAATAATTAGCGCATACTTAGCATTACCGCCGGGTCAGAATTACAGCTGGGTCAAACTCGTTTCGCAAAATATTATTTTTATTAGCGCATGTCTAGAATTACCGCCGGGTCAAACTCGTTTCGCAAAATACTTAGCATATGCCTACAATTTCTGCCGGGTCAAACTCGTCACGTCACGAGTGACACTTCACCTGTCATCATTTTCCAAATGGAGGAGGCTGATTTCAATAATTTAAAATCGCATAAAGGGAAGAAGATAAAGAGCTATTCAGTAGGATTTAAGGTCCAAGCTATTGAATAAGCTAAAAAGAACAGTAAGCAGCTATGTTTTATTAATATACTGTAGCTGGGTGTGTCAAATACGAGTCATTAAATGACTCCCGCCTCCTGGTGGTAGAGGGCGCTAGTGATCTTTCTTGCGACTACTCGGCTGCAGAAGAAGTGACAACAAGCAGCAACAGTTAGCAGCGATCGTTTATTTTTTCCTCTCGCTTGCACTTTTAACATGGAGGATAACATATCTAAAATAAAACAGTTTTCTAAACTGGACTTTCAATCGAAGCAAGAGGTAATAATTAAAGGAAGATCTCCATTGAGACAGTGAGACTTTTAAAACTAAAGAAAGATAAGGAAGACTTCTATAAACAAGTTATCAATGCTTTTGTTCAGAAGGAGCTGCGCATGGACTTCATTTATAAGTAAAGGTAAGACCATAATAACGTTTTTTTTATTAAATGTGCTTTTCACGATGGTATCCTTACATCACACTCAAATTTATAAGCGCAGGCCTAAATTTACCGCATGCCTTTGGTAAGCGCCGGAGTGAGAAGAGGTTTTAAATTAATTACCGCCCCGGCGCTAATTCAAGGAAATACGGTATACACAAAACAAGCACACTCCATGAAAAAACTTGCAAACAACCAAGAAATGCAAAACAAGATTGTAAAAATGCTACTAACCATGAAAGTTCCTCCGACAAACAAGAGACCAAACCTTTGCAAAAATCCCAAAACCAACAAAGAAGGGAGACAGGTTTAAATAGCCTTCTAACACCAGGTGAGATCGTTAATGCAAACTAGCCGCAGGTGAGGAGGAAAGCGCTCAGAAAAAGAGTAAAGCTACTGAACACAGAACACAAACAAAACAGGAAGTGGAACCAAAAAAAGAACAGAAGACAGAAAGTGAAGTCAAAAACAAATGAAAAACACACAAAAGCTGAACAAAGAATGGCCTGACCTACATGTTGTAACAATATTCGTGCTTAACAATGACGAAGTATCAAATTATTTGGTGAATGCATTTTGGCGAAAGCCTACATGCAGTTTTAGATGCTTTTTTTGTGGGGTTTTGTGACGTCACATCGAGCTGGATGTCCTTATTTGGACATTAAGCACTCCTCTCCTACTGCTTCAGGCTATGAGGAAACATGAAGAAAGGTCAAATAAAGTGTATTGATCATATACTCTTGCACAAGCATAATAACAGCGATGTGCAACTTGCAGTGAGGTCAAATCTGCTAAAAGCAGCTTTTGTATGCAGTTAGTTTGATCTATCGGTGAGTGTGCAGGTGTACCTAATGATATGACTGGCGAATCAATATAAAGCTTCAACTTTGAAGTTTATTTACGACCATGTCTGGAAAAAAACAAATTTGTTGGCTTTTAGATGTATATTTAATATGTGTAAATATTTTTCTAAAAGATACATTTGACACCACTCAAAAAACAGGTTAAAAAGTGACTTTGGAGCAAAATGTACGCAAAATTGCAACACAACGCTTATCCAAAGCTTGTTTCATGCACCACAGGCTGGGTTTTAAATGTTAAAAAAAAATGTATTCAACATAATGATACATGTAATTATTTATTAATTTTACTATATATTCAATATTTAATCAATTATTTATTCATGTAATAATTATTGACTTTTCTTCATAATTTAATTAATTAATGCGTTATTTATTAATTAATTTATTTATTAATTTATTTATTATTATTTTTTAAATTCCATAATTATCTAATTATTTCACTATTTAATTAATTATTTCATGGGTTAGGGTTCACACCTAATCAATTTATTTAATGTGTCAAAATTGGTTACTTGGCAATACTCTTCGGTGGAACTTGCTCAGTGGCCTTGTGGTTAGAGTGTCGGCCCTGAGATCGGTAGGTCGTGAGTTCAAACCCCGTCCGAGTCATACCAAAGACTATAAAAATGGTACCTCCCTGCTTGGCACTGAGCATCAAGGGTTGGAATTGGGGGTTAAATCATCAACTTTATTTCCGGGCGCGGCCACCGCTGCTGCTCACTGCTCCCCTCACCTCCCAGGGGGTGAACAAGGGGATGGGTCAAATGCAGAGGACACATTTCACCACACCTAGTGTGTGTGTGACAATCATTAGTACTTTAACTTAACTTTGATGGTCGATACCTTGGTCTGAAAGTCTGGAAATTACTCTGACAACGTCAATAAATTCCTCAACTTTAAGCGCTACATGCTTTGAGTTAGCACATCTAGCTTACACATAGGTATAAAATATTGACCACCAACTCCAGAAAAAGTATATCCTCTTTAGCTGCTATGTTTTGAAAGACTTCCAAAGTTCCAGGCTTCAGACAAAAGCAATCATTGTTAGCCCCGCCCACTGACTTTAACGGCGGAGCTTCCATCCATCCATTTTCTACCGCTTATCCCTTTCGGGGTCGCGGGGGGTGCTGTAGCCTATCTCAGCTACAATCGGGCGGAAGGCGGGGTACACCCTGGACAAGTCGCCACCTCATCACAGGGCCAACACAGATAGACAGACAACATTCACACTCACATTCACACACTAGGGCCAATTTAGTGTTGCCAATCAACTTATCCCCAGGTGCATGCCTTTGGAGGTGGGAGGAAGCCGGAGTACCCGGAGGGAACCCTCGCAGTCACGGGGAGAACATGCAAACTCCACACAATGGTAAATGGTAAATGGGTTATACTTGTATAGCGCTTTTTCTACCTTTTTAAGGAACTCAAAGCGCTTTGACACTATTTCCACATTCACACACACATTCACACACTGATGGCGGGAGCTTCCATGCAAGGCGCTAACCAGGACCCATCAGGAACAATGGTGAAGTGTCTTGCTCAAGGACACAAAGAACGTGACTAGGATGGTAGAAGGTGGGGATTGAACCAGGAACCCTCAGGTTGCTGGCACAGCGACTCTCCCAATCGCGCCACGCAGTCCCCACACAGAAAGATCCCGAGCCCGGGATTGAACTCAGGACTACTCAGGACTAGGGATGTCCGATAATGGCTTTTTGCTGATATCCGATATTCCGATAATGTCCAACTCTTTAATTACCGATACCGATATCAACCGATATATACAGTCGTGGAATTAACACATTATTATGCCTAATTTGGACAACCAGCTATGGTGAAGATAAGGTACTTTTTTTTTCTTGAATAAAAAAGAAAGTAAAACAATATAAAAACAGTTACATAGAAACTAGTAATTAATGAAAATGAGTAAAATTAACTGTTAAAGGTTAGTACTATTAGTGGACCAGCAGCATGCACAATCATGTGTGCTTACGGACTGTATCCCTTGCAGACTGTATTGATATATATTGACATATAATGTAGGAACCAGAATATTAATAACAGAAAGAAAAAACCCTTTTGTGTGAATGAGGGAGGGAGGTTTTTTGGGTTGGTGCACTATTTGTAAGTGTATCTTGTGTTTTTTATGTTGATTTAATAAAAAAAATAAAAATAAATAAAAATAAAACGATACCGATAATTTAAAAAAAACGATACCGATTATTTCCGATATTACATTTTAACATTTTATCGACATCTCTACTCAGGACCTTCGTATTGTAAGGCACATGCACTAACTAACCCATGTGCCATGATGTGTCAAATAAATCATTAAATACTTAATTGAATCGTGAAATAATTAATTAAATAATTAAATCATAAAATCAATAATTATTAAATAAATAAAAAATTATTAAAAAAGTAATTAAGTATTGAAATAATGAAACTCAATAATTTTATTGGTACAGCAACTATACATTTACATTAAATACATCTATGACATAATTAATGACACATTTGTGTATTTGATTCCAATTATAGTTGATTAATAAAACATTTAAGTAATGATTTAAATGATAATTTATTTATTTAGTTTTGTCCCAGTTGAACCTCCAAAGACCTTACCTTTGGTTTCCAGAAAGGTGCACACAAATTAAATGTAGCATTATAAAAGAAGATCAAGATAAAAGGTCCTTGTCTTTTTCTAGGAAAGAAGATGGAGCTTGTAATAATTTGTTGGAAGAAAGAGAAGCCAAATAGTCTCATTTTGTTTCCTGGAAAGCCAGGGTGCCCAGTGTCCTCAGCTCATGATGTGAAACTCATTCGCGTTACAATAAACACCTCGGCAGTGTTAATGCTGTCACGTGGGCATACTTGCCAACCTTGAGACCTCCGATTTCAGGAGGTGGGGGGATGGGGGGTGGGGGCGTGGTCGGGGGTGGGGTGGGGGCGTGGTTAAGATATATATATATAAGAAATACTTGACTTTCAGTGAATTCTAGCTATATATATATATATATATATTTTATTACATATATATATATATATATATATATATATATATACATATATATATATATATATATATATATATATATATATATTTTATTACATATATATATATATATATATATATATATATAAATAAATAAAATAAATACTTGAATTTCAGTGTTCATTTATTTACACATATACACACACATAACACTCATCTAGTCATTGTTGAGTTAAGGGTTGAATTGTCCATCCTTGTTCTATTCTCTGTCACTATTTCAGAACACACATATTATACAAATATACATTATAAAATCAATAAGAAAACGGGAGCTCTAATTTGGAAGTTTGAATTAGGATCAGAAGTTCCTATATAAACATTGTGCACTCACGTCGCCTTTTTGTATTGATTACTGCAGCTGTGCACTGGATTCATTCACAAATACAAACTACTACTCACAAACACTTTAGAGTTAGGCTCCACCATCAGAATGTGTACTTAAACTTATAAAGATCACATGTAAAATTATTCAGTGAGTTGATTCACCAAAACTAACCTGTTATACAGGAGGAAAAAGCACACAGGACGTTTCAATTGTTCACAGACTGGTCGCTCTCATCAGAATGACAAGACACTTCTGGTCTGCAGGTGATAGCATTCAATTGGGAAGAAACGCCCTACTGCCCCCTACTGACCAATGTGAATACTGATAAATCTGTAATGACAGCTCCAAAAACGAATTCAAACCACAAAATAAAATAAATAAATCAACACAAAAATGTGACACATTATGGGTGGGTCACATATGCATGTACAGTAGATGGCAGTATTGTCCTATTTAAAAGTGTCACAACATTGCTGTTTACGGCAGACAAACTGCTTTACGGGGGACAAAAACTTGACTGCTGTTGTTGTGTGTTGTTACCGCGCTGGGAGGACGTTAATGAAACTGCCTAACAATAAACCCACATAAGAAACCAAGAATTCGCCCTCGATCATTAGCTGTTTATATTATGGGAAAGCAGACGTGTGAACAGGCTGTCAACACGTCACTCAGGTCCGCATGGAGCTGGAGGGGGCGTGGCCTCCAGCTCCGCCTGAATTTCGGGAGATTTTCGGGAGAAAATTTGTCCCGGGAGGTTTTCGGGAGAGGCGCTGAATTTCGGGAGTCTCCCGGAAAATCCGGGAGGGTTGGCAAGTATGCACGTGGGGGTCTCGCAGCTTGCTTCGGGGTCGTTCTCCCGGGATGCAGAGGGACAAATCCGGACGAAAGCGTGAGGTAGGAGATGATTTATTTATCATAAATCATAGCTTAAACCAAAAACAGGAAACAAGCAAAAGGAAAAAGTGCCGATCGCACTGGATGGGACCACTAACCAGAGGCAGGTGAACCCAATTACTCCCCATGGTGACCAAAATAAACAGGAACTAAGAGAGTAACAGAACATAACAAAAACATGATCCGTACCACGGATCATGACAAATGCTGCCTCAGCAGTTAGATCTTGAGCTGTTTTACAACACTGGTTCTGATGCTGTTGTGTTGTGCAATGTACTTGGTAAAAATGTGTTTTCATTGTAAAAGGGCGGAAAAGAAAAACCTACGATCAGGCATTTTCAGCATGCTTTATTGGGGTTACGGGGCCCAGTACTACAGTATAGTTTGCTGATGTACAGCTGCCAAATATGGTCGAAGAAGTATCGTCATTTTAGTGTTGCACTGGAAGATGGAAAATGTTCCTGTATTGATCCAATTATTTGACGGTATTTTTCACCTTGAAAAAGTATTGTCTCATATTCAGGGTTTAAGCATTTATACATGCAAGTCAGAGCTTTTCTTCCAGTCACTCACACCCACTAACAACCTGGTGATAAGCAGTTGTGACACAAAGAGTTGCTGGGGGGGAAAGTGTTTGTTCGGGAACAACAACAACTGTCATACTATTTTGAAGATAATGATGACTAACAAATTAGAGTCATAAACAACGGTCAATATGCTTTTTTCACGCAACAGGAATTTATTATTTTAGTAAATGTATTTGTATGAAGAATGCACGAGTTTGCAGTGACTTCTTTGTTAAAGGTTTGTTTGATATAGTTTTAATATAGTTTACATATTTGGCATTTCCCATTGAAGTACTATCTTGATATTATTCTCTTTTTTTTTTCCAAACAAACAATATCAGGGTCAATGTTACTTTGTCAGGAAAGGTACTTCTTCGTCTCCCCTCTTGTTTATTTTGTACACAAATGTGTCGGAGTACATATGACAACAGGACAAACATCAAATATGGTGATGATTCATTAAAGGGGAACATTATCACCAGACCTATGTAAGCGTCAATATATACCTTGATGTTGCAGAAAAAAGACCATATATTTTTTTAACCGATTTCCGAACTCTAAATGGGTGAATTTTGGCGAATTAAACGCCTTTCTAATATTCGCTCTCGGAGCGATGACGTCACAACGTGACGTCACATCGGGAAGCAATCCGCCATTTTCTCAAACACCGAGTCAAATCAGCTCTGTTATTTTCCGTTTTTCGACTGTTTTCCGTACCTTGGACACATCATGCCTCGTCGGTGTGTTGTCGGAGGGTGTAACAACACGAACAGGGACGGATTCAAGTTGCACCAGTGGCCCAAAGATGCGAAAGTGGCAAGAAATTGGACGTTTGTTCCGCACACTTTACCGACGAAAGCTATGCTACGACAGAGATGGCAAGAATGTGTGGATATCCTGCGACACTCAAAGCAGATGCATTTCCAACGATAAAGTCAAAGAAATCTGCCGCCAGACCCCCAGGAAAAGAGAGCGGATGAGGGTATGTCTACAGAATATATTAATTGATGAAAACTGGGCTGTCTGCATGTTGTTGCCAAATGTATTTCATATGCTGTAAACCTAGTTCATGCCGCCAGACCCCCATTGAATCTGCCGGAGTGTGTGAGCAATTCAGGGACAAAGGACCTCGCTAGCACGGCAAGCAATGGCGGCAGTTTGTTTCCGCAGACGAGCGAGCTAAACCCCCTATCGACCCTAGCTTCCCTGGCCTGCTGACATCAACTCCAATACTGGACAGATCAGCTTTCAGGAAAAGAGAGCGGATGAGGGTATGTCTACAGAATATATTAATTGATGAAAATTGAGCTGTCTGCACTCTCAAAGTGCATGTTGTTGCCAAATGTATTTCATATGCTGTAAACCTAGTTCATAGTTGTTAGTTTCCTTTAATGCCAAACAAACACATACCATTTGTTGGTTAGAAGGCGATGGCCGAATTCGTTCTCGCTTTCTCCCGTGTCGCTGGCTGTCGTGTCGTTTTCGTCGGTTTCGCTTGCATACGGTTCAAACCGATATGGCTCAATAGCTTCAGTTTCTTCTTCAATTTCGTTTTCACTACCTGCCTCCACACTACAACCATCCGTTTCAATACATGCGTAATCTGTTGAATCGCTTAAGCCGCTGAAATCCGAGTCTGAATCCGAGCTAATGTCGCTATACCTTGCTGTTCTATGCGCCATGTTTGTTTGTATTGGCATCACTGTGTGACGTCACAGGAAAATGGACGGGTGTATATAACGATGGTTAAAATCAGGCACTTTGAAGCTTTTTTTAGGGATATTGGGTGATGGGTAAAATTTAGAAAAAACTTCGAAAAATAAAATAAGCCACTGGGAACTGATTTTTAATGGTTTTAACCCTTCTGAAATTGTGATAATGTTCCCCTTTAATTGTTAGTTTGTTAAATGGATGTGCACTCACGGTGTCAATTGTCGGGTGCAAGTAGTCGTTTCTTTACATGGAGGCGACCTCGCAAGAAGCAAAGATGAATCTTGAAATGTAAACTTACCCGAGCAAACACAATGCATATTTATCCGGGAAAAGTCTTGATACCAGTTTCCTTGACCCAGTGACATACAAAGAAGTAGTAGTCCTCCATGCTTTTCCGAGTGTTCATCTGTTTTGTCTGGAAATGTCCGATAATATCGGACTGCCGATATTATCGGTCGATAAATGCTTTAAAATGTAATATCGGAAATTATCGGTATCAGTTTCAAAATTATCGGTATCGGTTTCAAAAAGTAAAATGTATTACTTTTTAAAACGCCGCTATGTACATGGACGTAGAGACAAATACAGAGCACCAATAAACCCTAAAGGCACTTCCTTTGCGTGCCGGCCAAGTCATATAATATCTACAGCTTTTCACACACACAAGTAAATGCAAGGCATACTTGGTCAACAGCCATACAGGTCACACTGAGGGTGGCCGTATAAACAACTTAAACACTGTTACAAATATGCGCCACAATGTGAACCCACACCAAACAAGAATGACAAACACATTTCGGGAGAACATCCGCACCGTAACACAACATAAACACAACAGAACAAATACCCAGAACCCCTTGCAGCACTAACTCTTCCGGTACGCTACAATATACACCCCTGTTACCCTCTACCCTCCCCCACTTCAACCCCGCCCACCTCAACCTCCTCTCTCAGGGAGAGCATGTCCCAAATTCCAAGCTGCTGTGTTGAGGCATGTTAAAAAAAATAATGCACTTTGTGACTTCAATAATAAATATGGCAGTGCCATGTTGGCATTTTTTTCCATAACTTGAGTTGATTTATTTTGGAAAACCTTGTTACATTGTTTAATGCATCCAGCAGGGCATCACAACAAAATGAGGCATAATGTGTTAATTCCACGACTGTATATACCGGTATCGGTTGATATCATTATCGGACATCTCTAGTTTTGTCGCGTGGAATGACGTCTGGAGCACAATAAAGTTCGATATGTCTGGGAACTCCACCGACGGGCAATCCTTGAGATCACTCAACTAAATTTTTTGATAAAGTATAGGGATAGATTCCATTGTAGAGTTGGATTTTTTTTGCTCATATCTGCTTTTTGTAGGAAGATCGAGGCCCCTTGCATGCTCGAGAGCTTGCGCGCTGATTACAAGATCATAAACCAACGAAACTCTGGCCATGATTGGATTGATACTTTTTACGGAGCATTTTGAGTGCGCAAAAAGTACGGCAAGACGGCAAAATTCATGGCGCACTTATCAACACGCCCCAAAGGATAGGTGTGAGCTTGACGCCCTCTTTAATCGTCACCATCTTGGCTATGTAGTGGAAGGGGGAGAGGCGAACTTATAAAAAGGAGAGAAGAAGAGGACACTGATAAAAATTGCAAATGTAACAGTACACTGTCAAAACTCAGGAACTACAATAAGTTCGCACTACACAGTGTACATATACACATTTAAAGTGTGCTGATTTGAGAGGCACACACTTAGGAAATGACTCTATGGGTAAAAATGCCAAAGCACCATAGGCTGGTCCCCATACGGAGCCCCTAACGCAGGGGTGGGCAATTCATTTTTACCAGGGGCCGCATGAGCAACCCGAGCACTGCAGGAGGGCCACATCGACAATATTTCAATTAAATTTTGCTCAATATTATTTTTGATATACCGTAAGATAAATAATAATAATAATAATTAATAATAATAATTATAATACTTTCATTTAACCTAACTTAACTTTATACAAAAGCAGATTGCTTTTGATGGTTTTATTTTTAACACTGTCTTACACTACACTTCCTGATGTACAATACAATGCAAAAATGTCAATTTCTGCACAGGGTTAATTTAAAGTTTATCCTGCATCCTCTTTAAAAGTCCAACATTTTTCCCCGTCAGACTTGGACAACCATCTGTTGTCACCTGCCAGCTTGTCCCATTTCAGTCCTAACATGTCCAAACACGCATTTACCTATGTGAACAAGTCATTACCTTTGGTTGTTCCTTTTATTTGACTGCATGGCTGCCAGCTCCTCCGTGATTTGAAAGTCAGCAGTTATCCCACGTAAGAAGATGAGCAGCTGGGCGGTGTTACATACATCACAGCTCTCATCCAAAGCCAGCAAAAAACAGTCAAAGTCGGCCGTTCTGTTCTTCAGCTGAAGCTCCAAGTTTCAGGTGTTGTGCCGGATAATGCACCCCGGCAACTGAAGCCCACACCTAAAGTTTGCACGTGCAAGATTGAATCTATTTAAAAAAGTTATTTAATAAGAAGCCAAAAGTGCAAAAACAATAATGTTCATGTTGGAGGAGTTGTGAATGAATGAAATATGAAATCCGTGCTGCAGTCTGCAGGTGTACCTAATGTTGTGGCCCAGCAGCGACTGCAGCACGGATTTCATATTTCATTCATTCACAACTCCTCCAACACGAACATTATTGTTTTTACACTTTTGGCTTCTTATTAAAATAACTTTTTTAAATAGATTCAATCTTGCACATGGAAACTTTAAGTGTGGGCTTTAGTTGATATAACACTCCTGTCAGGGGGTGCATTCTACGCCGGGGGTGCATTATCCGGCACAACACCTGTTATATGAGTGCAACAGAGTCCAATAAGCACTCTTTAATAAACTCTGTCAGAAAACGCCTTACTTTTTCTGGCGATTTTGTGAGAAATGACGAAACTTGTCCTGACGGCTACATCTCTGGGGGTGTGAAATATGGTGAAAAGTCCTTGTTGGGTTTGCAGTTTTACCATCAGCTCATCAGCCTCCCTTGCGCGCTCTTCGTCAGACAGATTCCGGTAGTTTTCCTTGTGCTTCGTCGTGTAGTGGCGATTCAAATGAGATTCTTTAAACACAGCAAGCTGTGTATCACAAATTAAGCACACGGCTTTACCTTTAATTTATGTAAAGAAATACTTGGCAGTCCATGTCTTGTTGAAAACACGCCATTCGTCATCAACTTTTCTCTTTTTAGCGTCTCATCACTTGTCGCTGTGCACCTTCACTCACAGGTTACACACGGACATACGCCCATAAAATAACACTTTTCAAAATAAAAGCAGCACAGTTGCATTGCGCGCACGACATAGATGTTTTTTAAACTTTATTTTGTAATTTGTGATTGCCGCTGTTCACATTCACTCACGCGCATACGTCCACACGGAAGTAATACAAATAACGCTTTTTAAAACAAAAGCAGCACCGTTGTATTGCACACTCAACATAGATACTTTTTAAAATTTATTTTGTAATATATGATTGGCCTCACGCGGGCCGGACAGGGACGCACAAAGGGCCGGATGTGGCCCGCAGGCCGCAGAATGCCCAGGTCTGCCCTAAAGGGACATGGATGTTTTGCAAGATCTCGCAAAAGGTTTTTTTCCTATGTCAGTGAACCGGAAGTAACACAGACACAGCGACGGTGAACCGGAAGTGAAACAGACGATGGAGGAGTGGGAGCATGCGGGAGCCTACCCATCATCTGTGCTCTGTTGTGGGACCATAATACGATTTGATGTCTTTATGTATAATGTATACTGTAGAATGTATAATAGACTGTATTTATATTATTCACATGTGAATAATGCTGTATAATAGACTGTATTTATATCATTCACATGTAAAAAATACCGAAGTGTTTATTGTTTATTGTGAGTGCTGAATTTCCCCCAGGGATCAATAAAGTACATTCTATTCTATTCTATATGTTAGGCCAATACTAAAATATAAATCAATAAACTTCACCCACGGATGATGGGTAGGCTCCTCCATCGCTGTGTCTGTTTTACTTCCGGTCCACTGACATAGGAAAAAAACCTTTTGGGACATCTCGCAAAAAGTATTGCGAGATCTCGCAAAATATTTTTTCCCCTCCGTGTCCCTTTAGGGCAGGGGTGTCAAACTCAAATACAGAGTGGGCCAAAATTTAAAACTGAACAAAGCCGCGGGCCAAGGTTGAACAAATTAACCTTTTAACAGGGACCCAAACAAGCTTTCACTGAATATTGAACAAGCAAGGCTTATATAACTTTATAGTGACATCAATGGCATATCAAATACAATAAAACAAAATTGAATGCCTCTTTTCTATTTGCAGCCTTCTGAGGTAAATATCAACATTAACTTTTTCCACAGGCTAATAAATTTGAAAATAAAAAAACAATGAATAAACCAACCATTCATGACTTTAAACTGCTCATTTTGCAACACACTGATCTAATCTGATGTGCCCAAGCCAGATACCTGGCATCTTTTCTTGGATGCTAGTTCAGGCTTTGAGCTGAGGCAACCTTCATTGTCGAACGAAGGTGTTCATCAGTCATTATATCTCATAATCCACCCGGACCACAGACTTGGGGGCGTGCCTTAAAGGTATTGCCTTTAACGACCTCTACGAGGTGTCGTCACGTCCGCTTTTCATCCATTCTAACAACGTGCCGGCTCAGACACAAGACATGTACGGCTTCTGTACGCACACACACGTGAATGCAATGCACAGTTAATCAACAGCGATACAGGTTACACTGAGGGTGCCCGTATAAACAACTTTAACTCTGTCAGAAATATACGCCACACTGTGAATCCACACCAAACAAGAATGACAAACACATTTTGGGAGAACATCCGCACCGTAACACAACAGACACACAACAGAACAAATACCCAGAACCCTTTGCAGTACTAACTCTTCCGGGACACTACAATATATACCCGCCCCCCCACCACCACCACCACCACACACACACACCTTGCAGCGTCCCGGAAGTGTTAGTGCTGCAAAGGATTCTGGGTATTTGTTCTGTTGTGTTTATGTTGTGCTATGGTGCGCATGTTCTCCCGAAATGTGTTAGTCATTCTTGTTTAGTGTGGATTCACAGTGTCGCATATTTCTAACAAAACTTAAAGTTGTTTATACGGCCACCCTCAGTGTAACCTGTATCGCTGTTGATCAAGTATGCTGGCATTCACTTGTGTGTGCCTGGAAGAAGCCGCACATTATATGTGCCTGGGCCAGCACTTGTTGGACTGGATGAAAAGCGGACGTGACGATAATTGGGAGGGGCACTGAAGTCTGGGAGTCTCCCGGGAGGGTTGGCAAGTATGAGAATTAGCGGTGAACGCGGTGGTACCGCGGCACCGCTGCTGTATATAATCGGCCCGCGGGCCAGTGTTTGACACCCATGCTTTAGGGGCTCCGTATCCCCACAATGCAGGGAAACAACATTGTCACTGCTGAGTTATTGGATTCACTTGCAGGTAAACAATGCATCATCACACCTGTCAAGGTCCCACCACTCATTAACTGCCGAAACAGAGCGAAAGCACGCTTGAAGAAAAATATACAGCACCTTGCACACAATCATTATCGAGCCTTGTTTCGCCCACCAAACAGCTAAACACAGCGGAAGTTGAAAATTGCCTTCCACTCCCACTCAATGTGCAATGTGAAAAAGGATGTGTGTGCATGTCTGCGTGTGTGAGTGTGTGTTTGCAGAAAGCCTGCCATTAAAAAGGTTGGACGAGCAAGGCCTCATCAAAGAACAAAAAAAATAATTACTGTATAAATAGATAAAACAGGAAGAATGACCTGTGAGCACAGCGTGGTAGTACAGCCCTCGTTCCTTGTCTTGGTACGAGCACACGTCAAACAGGTAGGCCTTAATGGGCCCCTCGATGAAGTCGGCGGCAAAGTCGAACACAACCACGCCGACCATCACCACGACGATGGCCCACGTGGACCTCAGCGACCTGTTCTTGACCAGCGCTGTAAAACATGCAGGCAGACAAAAATCATTATATGCCCGGGTCAAATAGAACATTGGTAAGCCGCAGAACACAGTGGTATGTCAACTTAAGAGTACCTCAAATTAAGAGTGTTTTGAGATAAGAGCAGTCTCCAGGCTAATTGTTGTGCTTTAAGTTGCAGGCAAAAATTGGATTTACAAGCATTGTAAATACCCTGTCAGTTAATGTCAACAATTAACTGACAGGGCTGAGAAGAAGTGGAGGATATTCATTCATTGAAGTAAAAAAATGAAAATCATCCGAAACACGACGGAGCGTGTCGCAAATTGAACGTACAACTGCTAGTCTGCACCATATACGTATAAATATAAATATAGTCGAGGTTGCTGTGGTTTATCAGATAAACAGTACTCAATACCGGAGTAGAGCGGAATATTCCTTAGGCCAAGAGAAAACACAGGGAGGCTATTTCATCCCTACAGGTCTGTTTTAGGGAACAGACCTGTAGGGATGAAATAGCCTTTGTGTGTTGTTTCCTGACCTAAGGAATATATGTGTATATATATATATATATATATATATATATATATATATATATATATATATATATATATATATATATATATATATATGTCTTAATAAGGTTATCCAAAAAATAGTGCTCGATACCGTAGTAGAGCGCAATATATGTATGTGTGGGAAAAAAAATCACAAGACTATTTCATCTCTACAGGCCTGTTTCATGAGGGGGGGTACCCTCAATCATCAGATCTCCTGATGATTGAGGGTACCCCCCCTCATGAAACAGGCCTGTAGAGATGAAATAGTCTTGTGATTTTTTTTCCCACACATACATATATATATATATATATATATATATATATATATATATATATATATATATATATATATATATATATATATATATATATACTGTATGTATGTGTGGGAAAAAAAATCACAAGACTACTTCATCTCTACAGGCCTGTTTCATGAGGGGTTCCCTCAATCATCAGGAAATCTCCTGACGATTGAGGGTACCCCCCCTCATGAAACAGGCCTGTAGAGATGAAATAGTCTTGTGATTTTTTTTCCCACACATACATATATATATATATATATATATATATATATATATATATATATATATACACATAAATTCCTTAGGTCAGGAAACAACACACAAAGGCTATTTCATTATTATTATTATTTTATTTTATATCTACATATATATATATATATATATATATATATATATATATATATATATATATATATATATATATATATATATATATATATATATAGACCAAAAGTTTGGACACACCTTCTCATTTCAATGCGTTTTCTTTATTTTCATGACTATTTATCTTGTAGATCAGGGGACCCCAAACTACGGCCCGCGGGCCGGATCTGGCCCCCCAGCATCCAAAATCCGGCCCACGGGATGTCCCAAGTTAAAAAAATAGTTTTTAAAAATGTTTTAATCTTTCCTTTCTAATCCATTTTCTACCGCTCGTTACTCTCGGTGTCTCCTAGCCGCTCAGGCAAATTATATTGTCTAAAAATGAATTTTCCCATCGATAACGTGACAATGTTAAATGTCAAAATGAATTAAAAAGACAATGTATATATAAATGTAAATATATATGTATATATATATATATATATATATATATATATATATATATACAGCCCGGCTAATTTTTTTTAACCCAATGCGGCCCACGGGTCAAAAAGTTTGGGGACCCCTGTTGTAGATTGTCACTGAAGGTATCAAAACTATGACACCTGTGAAATTAAAACCATTTCAAGTGACTACCTCTTAAAGCTCATCGAGAGAATGCATAGCAGTAATCAGAGAAGAGAAAGGGGTGGCTATTTTGAAGGAACTAGAATATAAAACATGTTTTCAGTTATTTCACCTTTTTTTGTTAAGTGCATAACTCCACATGTGTTCATTCATAGTTTTGATGCCTTCAGTGACAATCTACAAGGTAAATAGTCATGAAAATAAAGAAAACGCATTGAATGAGAAGGTGTGTCCAAACTTTTGGCCTGTACTGTGTGTATATATACATATATATGTATATATATATATATATATATATATATATATATATATATATATATATATATATATATATATATATATATATATATATATGTGTATATATATATATATATATATATATATATATATATATATATATATATATATATATATATAAAACACATTTCCCATAAGAAACAATATACATTTTCTTGCATTTGGATCCATTCCAGACGCATGAATGCGCTGCTGTTGTGATGGTCCCTGCAGAGCACACCGTCAGTGTGCTGAAAATGGTTTCTGTTGTAATTCTATTCTGCAGAAAAGGTGTTACATATTATAGTTCCAAAACATGAATGTGGGGAGCACATAATGTCAGTATGTCCTCATCCCATCAGCAGGAGCGATATCTGCTGCTTTGTGCAAGGAGGAACAGGTTGAGCACTGCCTGAGCCCTACAGAATGACCTCCAGCAGGCTACTGGTGTGAATGTCTCTGCCCAAACAGTCAGAAACAGACTTCAAGAGTGTGGCCTCAGGGCACGACGTCCTGTAGTGTGCCCTGTGCTCACTGCTCAGAACCGTGGAGCTCGATTGGCATTTGCCATAGAACACCTGAATTGGCAAGTCCGCCACTGGCGCCCTGTGCTTTTCACAGATGAGAGCAGGTTTACCCTGAGCACCTGTGATAGACGTGAAAGGGTCTGGAGAAGCCAAGGAGAGCGCTATGCTGCCTGCAACATCATTCAGCATGACCCGTTCGGTGGTGGGTCAGTGATGGTCTGGGGAGGCATTTCCATGGAGGGACGAACAGACCTCTACAGGCTAGAGAACGGCAGTCTGACTGCCATTAGGTATCGGGATGAAATCCTTGCACCCATGGTCAGACCCTATGCTGGTGCAGTAGGTCCTGGGTTCATCCTGGTCCACGACAATGCCCGGCCTCATGTGTCAAGAGTATGCAGACTGTATCTGTATCTTCAGGTACCTTGGAGTCCACATCTCTAACGACTTTTCCTGGACAGTCAACACCACATCAATCATCAAGAAGGCTCAGCAGCGGCTACACTTCCTGAGAGTCCTCGGGAAGTACAACCTGAAGCCTGACCTGCTGCTGACCTTCTACCGCTCGTCCATCGAGAGCCTGCTGACCTACTGTATTACGGTATGGTACGGAAGCTGCACTGCAGCAGACAGGGAGAGGCTGCAAAGAGTGGTCAAGACGGCTCAGAAGATCATCGGCCGCCCTCTCCCCTCTCTGATGGACATCTACACCTCCCGCTGCCTCAACAGAGCCAGTGCCATCATCAAGGACAGCACCCTCCCTGGCTCTGACCTGTTCCACCTGCTGCCCTCTGGGGAGCGCTACAGGTGCATTAAAACCAAAACAAACAGGCTAAAGAACAGCTTCTTCCCCAGGGCCATAACCACCCTGAACGGACTGCCCCATTGTCCCTCATAACTGCCTTCTCTTCGGTGCAATAACCCATTCCACCAACCGCCCTGTTTTTTTCATGTATATATTCACTTCACCCACTGTATAGAGTGTACATGGTCACATTTGTGGGCCACACCTTTCTTTGCACTTCTATATTTTTTATATTTTTATATATTTACACATTGTTTTCTTGCATGCACACATCGCACTGTATGGAATGGCCTCAATCTCGTTACCCTGCGTAATGACAATAAATCTGATTCTGATTCTGATTCTGGAGGATGAAGGAATTGACACAATTGAATGGCCCTCACGATCACCTCATCTAAACCCGATAGAACACCTCTGGGACATAATGTTTCGGTCCATCAGACGCCGCCAGATTGCTCCTCAGACTTTACAGGAGCTCACTGATGCCCTTAGACAGATCTGGGAAGACATCCCACAAGACACCATCCGTCGTCTCATTAGGAGCATGCCGCGACGTTGTCAAGCATGCATACAAGCACGTGGGGGCCACACAAGATATTGAAAATAATTTTGAGTTGCAGAAATTGAATTTAGGCAAAATGGACGAGCCTGCCACATCATTTTTTCATTTTGATTTTTGGGGTGTCTATATACTGAGCCCTCTGTAAGCTGAAAACTTTTATTTCCATCAAAATATGTGGCATCCTTCTGTTCCTGAGACATTAAACTGTCCATATCAGCAACGTTGCCTCTAAGGTGCGCGCCTGCGCAATTGCGCACTGCTAAAGCGTCCTCTGCGCACAGCAAATATATGCCGCGCACCAAATCAAATCCCATCTGAATTCTAAACAAAATATACACATTTATTCTGTATAATATTGCAATGCAACTCTGAGTGACAGTGACAACAAACGGCCCTAACAGTGTTCGTCAACACCGTTCAATTATTGTAAGACTGCAGGTGTACCTAATTCACAACTCCTCCAACACGAACATTATTGTTTTTGCACTTTTTGGCTTCTTATTAAATAACTTTTGTAATCTATTTTTATGGGCTTTCCTCTTTGTGATGTTAAGTTCCTGTTATGCGCTGTTATACAGTATATGCCTTGAGCTCTTATTTTGAAGGCGCTAAGAGCGGAAGTGATGACACGTTGGAGTGGAGCGGAGGTTTTTGAAATAACGTAAATAAAGTGGTCCTCGTGTAAACTGGAGCCTCCGTGTTTGTTATTTTGTAGTTTCATACAGTATAGGCGACATTTATAAACCCTCGGTTACACTTTTTTAAATAGATTCAATCTTGCACGTGGAAAGTTTAAGTGAGGGCTTTAGTTAATATAACACTCCCGTCAGGGGGTGCATTAATCCAGCACAACAGCGGCGCATTGACTTAATTTATAAGTAAAGGTAAGACCATAATAAAGTTTTTTTTATTAAATGTGCTTTTTTGTGTGCTACAGTTTGTATGTGTAAAGTTAAAGTTAAGTTAAAGTACCAATGATTGTCACGCACACACTAGGTGTGGTGAAATTTGTCCTCTGCATTTGACCCATCCCCTTGATCACCCCCTGGGAGGTGAGGGGAGCAGTGGGCAGCAGCGGCGCCGCGCCCGGGAATCATTTTTGGTGATGTAACCCCCAATTCCAACCCTTGATGCTGTGTGCCAAGCAGGGAAGAATGCTGGTATGAGCTTTTAAACATAACCCGTTAACTGCTGCCAATCAAATGGTGAATAAGATACTCTTTAGGGTTCATATGTTTGTAAATCTGACTGTGATGAAGTCAGTGCCTCACCAGCCATCAACCTCACCGCACGTCACTGCAACGCTTGCAGGCATGCTTGCAGGCACTTTGGAGCTTTCGGCGTATCTAAGCATACAAATGTGCAACACATCCACAAACCCTCATACGGGATAATTACAGCTACTTAGAGTCCACAGTGATCATTAAACCAAATTAGCCTTGCATAAATCACAGGGTGCCTCCGCTGCCACCTTCCAATGTGGTTATGTGTGTAAGGCCTGGTTGAATGCGGTCTTAATTCGGCTTGCAGAGAAATTACTTTTACATGGATGATTTGTTTTGACTATGATTACAAAATAAAAATATGTCGATAATTGATAAACTGGTGCCAATGGCCTGCAGCGTGCTCAAACCCTGCACAAAACAAGCACAGCAAGAATGACTCATTATATATATATATATATATATATATATATCTATATATATATATATATATATATATATATATACTATAGCGACACCCCATCAGGGTCTTATAAACCTGCAGTCAGGAATAGCCATGAATCACTTCTTTCATATGGCGATACTGCATATAGTGTTTCCTGCGAGAGCACGAGGAACCAGCTGTGCTGCTTTGTTGTGTAGGACACTTTCAACCACTCCCCCGTCCTCTACAGCAGTGTGGCCGTATAAACAACTTTAACACCATTACAAATATGCGCCACACTGTGAACCCACACCAAACAAAAATGACAAACACATTTCGGGAGAACATCCGCACCGTAACACACCATAAACACAACAGAACAAATACCCAGAACCCCTTGCAGCACTAACTCTTCCAGGACGCTACAATATACACCCCCCGTTACGCACTACCCCCCCACACACACCTCAACCCCGCCCCCCCAAACCCCGCCCACCTCAACCTCCTCATGCTCTCTCTGGGAGAGCATGTCCCAAATTCCAAGCTACTGTTTTGAGGCATCTCAAAAAAACTAATGCACTTTGTGACTTCAATAATAAATATGGCAGTGCCATTTTGGCATTTTTTTCCATAACTTGAGTTGATTTATTTTGGAAAACCTTGTTACATTGTTTAATGCATCCAGCGGGGCATCACAACAAAATTAGGCATAATAATGTGTTAATTCCACGACTGTATATATCGGTATCGTTTGATATCGGAATCGGTAATTAAGAGTTGGACAATATCAGAATATCGGATATCGGCAAAAAAGCCATTATCGGACATCTCTAGTCCTAACTTGATTATCAGTAATGTACAACTCTACCCTGCCTACATGTTCAATAGTAAAGTGAAACTTTGTTTGTTAAAACTTTATTTCGCTATTCGAGCAAAATTTGTTATCGGCCCAGGCCTACATTAAATAATGGACACTGTGAACATTAAAAATTGTGAGCAATGACAACTGTGAACAAACTTTTGACTGGCCCTGCATCTATCGTTAAAACTTTAATTTGCTATTTTATTTATTTGTTTTGGTTGTGCATAATTGAGCATCCCTCCCGCCCCCACTCCTAACATATTTTATTGCTTTTGGTTGTGATTTTTATTCAAGTGCAACAATTTGCTAACATCCCTCCATCTATCCATTTTCTAACGCTTGTCCCTCTCGGTGTCGTGGGGGTGCTGGAGCCGATTTAACAGCCAAAGTAAATGTTGTTGTTATTATTTGTTTGGTTTATTTAACTTAAAGATGTAAAAGTTTACAATCCAATTACAACGTTAATATATAGAAAAAATACAAGTTTATAACATTTGAAAGGATATACATGCACTATTAATATGCATTATGATTACAATGGTTAATTGGGTCTCAAAAAAATTATGGCAATAATACTGTTATCGGCAAAAGTGTATAAGTCAATATATCGTTGAGCAAAATGTGTTATCGGCCCAGGCCTACATTAAATAATGGACAATGAACAATGACAACAGTGAACCATGAACATTGAACAATGAACACTGAATAATGAACATTATTGTGAACAATGGATATTAAACACTGAACAATAAATATTGGACATTGTGAACATTGAACATTGCAAACAGTCAAGTTGACATACTGTACGTGTTTTTCTAAATATTTGAAATGGTAAATGGTCTGTATTTACATAGCGCTTTGCTATACCTGGAACAATAACCAAAGCGCTTTACATTTACATCACATTAACCCATTCACACAAACATTAACACACTGATGGCGAAAGCTGGGGGATAGAGCGCTTTCTGCCACCGATTTTATTTGGGACACGTGGACCACTGGTGTCGCTTGACCGAGGGTGGGAGAGCCAATTTAACAGATACCGGGTTAATTATGGAAATGATGGGATAGGGACCAACAAAACGGGGGGCTAATTTCTTGGAAGGTACCTGGAGGCTGAGGTCATTTGCGAGTAACATGACCATTTGTCCTGGCTGATAGGAAGGGGCCGGGATGCGATGCTTGTTGGCGCTGCGACACATCACACACACTGGCTCACACACACTGGCTCACCTGCACTGGCTTCCTGTGCACTTAAGATTTGACTTTAAGGTTTTACTACTTACGTATAAAATACTACACGGTCTAGCTCCAGCCTGACTTGCCAATTGTATTGTACCATATGTCCCGGCAAGAAATCTGCGTTCAAAGAACTCCGGCTTATTAGTGATTCCCAGAGCCCAAAAAAAGTCTGCGGGCTATAGAGCGTTTTCTATTCGGGCTCCAGTACTATGGAATGCCCTCCCGGTAACAGTTAGAGATGCTACCACAGTAGAAGCATTTAAGTCGCATCTTAAAACTCATTTGTATACTCTAGCCTTTAAATAGCCCCCCTTTTTTTAGACCAGTTGATCTGCCGTTTCTTTTCTTTTCTCCTCTGCTCCCCTCTCCCTTGTGGAGGGGGAGACACACAGGTCCGGTGGCCATGGATGAAGTGCTGGCTGTCCAGAGTCGGGACCCGGGGTGGACCGCTCGCCTGTGCATCGGTTGGGAACATCTCTGCGCTGCTGACCCATCTCCGCTCGGGATGGTTTCCTGCTGGCCCCACTATGGACTGGACTCTTACTATTATGTTGGATCCACTATGCAGTGGACTCTCACAATATTATGTGAGACCCACTCGACATCCATTGGATTCGGTCTCCCCTAGAGGGGGGTGGGTTACTCACATATGCGGTCCTCTCCAAGGTTTCTCATAGTCATTCACATCGACGTCCCACTGGGGTGAGTTTTTCCTTGCCCTTATGTGGGCTCTGTACCGAGGATGTCGTTGTGGCTTGTGCAGCCCTTTGAGACACTTGTGATTTAGGGCTATATAAATAAACATTGATTGACTGATTGATTTTGATTGATTGATCCTCTCAGATGCCCTCACCAGAGCCGTACGGGCGGCTCTCCACACCCTCTGACACCTCCTGATGTGGGCTCTAGAAGAGGGTACCCCGATTTCGAGTTCCTGTCAGGGAAACATGGGGGATTGATTGCCCAAAGAACACTCAATGGGAGACATACCAATGGCAGAACTCTTCATCGCGTTGTAGGAGTACTCCACTCATGGCAGGAACTTGCTCCAGGATGTGGGCTGACGTTGGGCGACGCAGCGAAGCATGGTCTCCAAGCTCTGATTGGCCCTCTCGACCTGCCCATTGCTTTAGGGGTGGTACCGCGAAGTGAAGCTGACCGAGGCCCCGATCCCTTTGCAGAACGCAGTCCATACCTTAGAGGTAAACTGGGGGCGTCGGTCAGACACGATGTCCATGGGAATTCTGTGTTGCTTTACCACGTGCAAGGTGAGGAGGTCCGCTGTCTCGGAGGAAGAGGGCAGCTTGCAGAGAGGAACGAAGTGGGCTGCCTTTGAAAAACGGTCGACAATGGTGAGTATGGTAGTGTTACCTCTAGAGACGGGGAAACCCGTGACGAAATCCAAAGCTATGTGTGACCATGGACAGGTGGGAATCGGTAGTGGGCGTAGGAGGCCAGCCGGAGGTCGGTGTGAAGGTTTACTGCGGACACAAGCGGTACAAGGAGCAATAAACTCCTGTGTGTCGGCGGCCATGGATGGCCACCAAAACCGTCTTCAAATAAATGACAAAGTTCTCTGGAACCCAGGATGACAGGAGAAAAGACTGGAATGTGCCCAATCCAGGACCTGGGACCGAAGTTTGCGGTGGACGAATAGTTTGCCTGGTGGTCCGCCCCCAGGTCCCGGAAGATCCTGAAGAGCCCTCTTCACCTGGTCCTCAATTCTCCAGGTTACCATTCCCACAATACGAGTTGGTGGCAAAATGGTCTCATGGGTAGACGGGTAAGTGTTCTCCACCATGTGCACTCTGGATAGCGCATCCGCCTTCTGGTTCTTAGAACCGGGTCTGTAAGACAAAATGTAATCGAAACGGGAAAAGAACTGTTGCCACCTGGCCTGTCTGTTGTTGATCCTTCGAGCTGACCGGATGGCGAGAAGGTTGCTATGGTCTGTCAGGATCTGGAACTGGTGCCTTGCCCCCTCTTACCAATGTCGCCACTCCATCAATGCCTCGTGGACGGCTAACAGCTCCCTGTTTCCAGCATCGTAATTCCGCTCAGCTGGAGAGAGTCGCCTGGAGAAGAATGCACATGGGTAAAGCAAGTTATCCACTCTAGACCGCTGGGAAAGGATGGCCCCTATCCCGGAATCAGAAGCATCCACCTCTACCAAAAATGGACAGTCCCAGTCAAGGTGGACGAGGACAGGTGCGGAGACAAAGCTGGTCTTAAGTCCTCTAAAGGCACTGTCGGCCTCGGATGACCACAAAAAATTGACTTTGGAAGAGGTGAGCGGGTTGAGGGGTGCGGCGATGCTGCTGAAATTTTGGATGAAACGTCTGTAAAACCCAGCGAAGCCCAAGAACCTCCTGAGTTCCGTTCTGGACGTAGGTTGTGGCCAAGCTACCACAGCCTTGACCTTCTCGGGATCAGCCCTGATGTGACCCCTCTCCACAATGAAGCCAAGAAAGTCCACTGATGAGACGTGAAAACGGCACTTCTCAGCCTTGACAAAGTCGATTCTCAAGAAGTCGCTGAAGGACAAGACGGACATGCTATCGGTGCTCCTGCGGGTTCCGAGAAAAAATAAGGATGTCGTCCAGGTAGACCACGACAAACTGGTCCAGCATGTCGTGAAGGATGTCGTTGACCAGTGTGTAAAGACAGCAGGGGCGTTAGTTAATCCAAAAGGCATGACCTCGTACTCGAAGTGGCCGAGGTGGGTATTGAACGCCGTCTTCCATTCGTCTCCTTTTTTGATGCGGACCAGATGGTATGCGTTGCGAAGGTCCAGTTTGGTAAAAATGGTTGCCGGTGCCAAGGGCTCAAATGATGCATTCAGGAGGGGCAGTGGGTGTTTATTCTTGATGGTAATATTGTTGAGATGTCGGTAGTCAATGCAAGGTCGCAACGAACCGTCCTTCTTGGTCACGAAGAAGAACCCTGCCACCACAGGGGATTTTTGGACGGGGTGATGATTCCGGATGCTATTGATTCAGAGATGTAATCCTTCATAGACTCCTTTTCAGGAAGGGACAGGTTGTACAGTCGGCTGGAAGGCAGGGAGGCCCCGGGAAGCAGCTCGATAGCGCAGTCATATGACCTATGTGGAGGAAGGGATTGAACCAGTTCTTTACTGAAGACCTCGGCGAGATCATGGTAGCATTCCGGGATAGAAGTAAGATCGGCCTGGGGTCTATTGGTTAGAAGGACCCTGCTGGGAGCCGAGGCAGTTTTCAGGCAGTTAGCGTGGCAGAGGGTGCTCCACGCCCTGATCTCTCCCGAGGTCCAGGAGGTGTGTGGGTCGTGTTGTTTCAGCCATGCTCTTCCTAAAACCACTGGAGCGACGGGGGCCTCCAGAACCCAGAAGCGAATAGTCTCAGTGTGGTTACCGGATAGGGTGAGTCACAGGGGTTCTGTGCGGTGTCTGATGGGACCCACTGGACGTCCGTCCAGGGCTTGGGCTGGCAGGTCCTTGTCCAAAGACACTAAGAGTATCCCGTTCTGTTGAGCGAACCCAAAGTCCATCAGACTATCGTCCGCTCCGGAGTCCAAAAAAACCTTTATTTCCACCCTTCTATTGTTCCAGTTCAAAGAGGCGGAAAACAGGATGCCCAAGTTCCCTTGTTCCTGGGGAATTGTTGAATGGCTCACCAGGATCCCCCTTGCTGGTGAGCCTGGTCTTTTGTCTGAAACGGGCAGTAGCGGACAATGTGTCCTGTACCCCCGCAGTAGAGGCAGAGGCACTGCCTCAGCCTTCTCTCCCTCTCCCCCGTCCCCAAACGGGTTCTTCCCACCTGCATGGGTTCAGGTGCTGACACTGCAACCGGTAATGGGGAAGGTTGTCCTCCGGCAGACTGGAAAGCGGGAGGGGCTCTCATAATGACACTTCAGGCTCTCTCGGTTGCTGGCTCAACAAGTCTCTGATCATACTGGAGTGCCTGGTTGATGAGGGGTCTACAGGTGGTTGGTCTGTCCCTCAGCAGACTGTCCTTGATCTTGTCGGAGAGTCCCTGACGAAAAGCACTCTGGAGAGCCTTGTCGTTCCAGCCGCTGTCTGCCGCAATGGTCCGGAACTCGAGGTGTAAGCTGCCACCAAGCGAGCCCCCTGCTGGATGGTGTGCAGTCGTCCTGCGGCATCCCCCCCATCCTTGGGGTGGTCAAATACGGCCAAGAACTCGGACCGGAAGGCTGCGTAGTTGGTGCCCAGACCCATTGACTTGTACAAGGCTGCTGAAGCCCACTTGAGGGCAGGACCGGCAAGTAGCGAAAAAATAAATGCAATTTTGGCTCCATCTGAAGTGTAGCGCGAGGGTTGGTGCAAAAAAATTAATTCACACTGCACCAAAAAGCCTCTACAGAGCTCAAAATCACCTTCAAAAGGTCTTGGACTTGCAATCATGGGTTCCCGGGAAAAGGGATCGCTTTCAGGGCTAGGGGCAGGTGTGGCATGCTGACCCGTTACCTTATCTTGCACTGGGCTGGGACCAGGACCAGCTTGGTGTACAGTTTGGTAAATGCCTTCTCAAAGTTGTCCTCTAAAGCCTCAAAATGAGTCTGGTGCATCTTCAGGACTGAGCACATTACCTCCAAGTCCGGATTCCTGGGGGTCCGAGACTGCCGTCTGGTTCCGACATGGTTGGCCGAAACATACTGTTATGTACGTGAGGGGTGGAAGGAGACGACACCACGAAGGAACTCAGGTTACCAGGTTTATTGTAACCTTTGATGATTGTGTGGGAGGTGTATGCTACTCTATGTCTTGGTTGCAGGACTAAGTGTGAAATTAACCATGTCAATAAAACAAGAGGATGTTGTACATGCGTGATGGGTGAAATCTTCGTCAGTCCAAGAGGGGAGGCACAAGGGAAGTCCAGGGACAGGTCGAGGGCGGAAGAGAAGCGACAAAGTCCGAGTCCAGGCAAGGTGTCAAGGATCGAGGGAGGCAGTCCAATATCCGGATGGAGGTCGTGGTACAGCGCTCGAGCACACGGGACAAGACAGGCACTGCGAGGAAGACAAGGGACATGAGTCAACAAGCAACAGGGCACGGAGAACAAAGAGGCGAGGACAACTAGAGGAAAGCCAGAGACGTGAATGCTTACTACAAAGAGTTAACGACTTCCGGCGTAGGTTCCAAGGAGTGCCTGGTCTTTATGTTGTCCTCCTGATTGCTGCCAGGTGCGCTGATTGATGAAAGCCGGCAGCTGCTGGCGAAGCGTGGGCGTGAAGCGCTCGGCGCGTGCGCGGGCGTGTCCTGGCATGCTGCCAGACAGAGTGTTGAATCTTTCTATGGGAGGATTGTGGGTTCGAGACCGCACTGTGACATATATACTGTACATTCATTTACTGACTTCTTTTTGTAGCACAATGACATCCGTGAATGATTAATACAGCAGTTTTGTCATATATAATTAAGTCAGTCATGATACACATACTCGAGATGAAGAATATCTTATTTTCAATAAGTTTGAAAGTGTTCCTCATAATTCTTCTGTTTTGTACTTTGTAAGCACTATTAGTTTGAACAACCTCTTAAAATGGATCATATCAGTACAATGTTTAACTTCTTTACTTAATCCATTCCATAATTTAATTCCACATATAGATATGCTACGGTTCTAAGTAGGGATGTCCGATAATGGCTTTTTGCTGATATCCGATATTCCGATATTGACCAAACCCTTAATTACCGATACCAATATCAACCGATACTGATATATACAGTCGTGGAATTAACATATTATTATGCCTAATTTGGACAACCAGGTATGGTGAAGATAAGGTCCTTTTTAAAAAATAAAAAATAAATAAAATAAGATAAATAAATAAATAAAAATGTCTTGAATAAAAAAGAAAGTAAAACAATATAAAAACAGTTACATAGAAACTAGTAATTAATGAAAATGAGTGAAATTAACAGTTAAAGGTTAGTACTATTAGTGGACCAGCAGCACGCACAATCATGTGTGCTTACCCTGCAGACTGTATTGATATATATTGATATATAATGTAGGAACCAGAATATTAATAACAGAAAGAAACAACCCTTTTGTGTGAAGGAGTGTGAATTACTGTAAATGGGGGAGGGTTTTTTGGGGGTTGGTGTACTAATTGTAAGTGTATCTTGTGTTTTTTATGTTGATTTAATAAAAAAATAAAAAAAATAAAAAATAAACCGATACCGATAATTTCCGATATTACGTTTTAAAGCATTTAAAGCATCCAATAATATCGGCAGGCCGATATTATTGGACATCTCTAGTTCTAAGTGTTGTACGTGCATTTAAAATGTGTTTTAAATGTGATTTTCCTCTAAGGTTATATTTCTCCTCTTTTGTTGAGAATAATTGTTGTACTTTCTTTGGTAGCAGGTTATAGTTTGCTTTGTACATAATTTTAGCTGTTTGCAATTTTACCAAATCCTCAAACTTCAATATTTTTGACTCAATAAATAAAGGGTGTGTATGTTCTCTATATCCAACATTATGTATCAGTCTAATTGATCTTTTTTGTAACACGGTTAGCGAATGAAGCGCACATTTGTAATTATTTCCCCATATTTCTGCACAATAACTCAGATGTGGTAACACTCATGGCACTTAGCCAGTGATACATTTATGGCCACACAAAAAGTCAGACAACTCCAACACCACGCATGAAGTGTAAATTGCAGGTCTTTACAATATGATTCCCCAGTCAGATGTGTGCTTATTTCAGTGTCATATATTAGGAATGTTAATTCATCATGGGGACGGCGTGGCGCTGTTGGGAGAATGGCCGTGTCAGCAACCTGAGGGTTCCTGGTTCAATCCCCACCTTCTACCATCCTAGTCACGTCCGTTGTGTCTTTGACACTTCACCCTTGCTCCTGATGGGTCCTGGTTAGCGCCTTGCATGGCAGCACCCGCCAGCAGTGTGTAAATGTGTGTGTGAATGGGTGAATGTGGAAATACTGTCAAAACGCTTTGAGTACCTTAAAGATAGAAAAGCGCTATACAAGTATAACCTATTTATCATTTACCATTTATCAATATTAATCATGAAATGCTGTTACTGGATTACAGAAATGCTCATAAAAATGTATATTTTACAGACAGAAAGTTACAGGGATGGACACTTTATCTTATATTTACATCTCATTGTGCAACATGTGAATGTTTTGAGGGAAACTAAATGTGATCTCTGAAAGGGGTATACTTCTTTCCAAAGCAGGACCCTCATCCAACAGTTAGCTGGTAAGCGACCACCTGATTTTGAGTAGCTCACCAAGTGTCAAAGTAAACTTGTTTCAAGTCTGTACTCAACACATTGTCCTTCTCCCATGTGCTGAAGTGAAAAAAAGCATTCTTTCCCTTAGCGTAATTCTGTCACTGCACGCCTTCATTCAAGATGTGTACTCTGGGTGGAACCACCCTAAAATGTGGGTGTTCCCTATACACCTCGCTTCAACAAGTCCTGGTAACACTCCTCAGATAATCACTACACATAGTCACACCATACATATTTTGGTTTAATTACACACGTCACACACTTGTATTAATAAATACGCCTAAGGCTAACGACGTCCCTGCCTCTGTGTCGTCTCCTTTTTCCCCAGTACCGTAACAAAATCTCCTCTGATCGTTTTAATTGACACCTGGAACATCCACTGAGATGAGGATAAAAGGACCGTAATACTCCTTTGAGTTAGGAATCAAAAAGCACATGGTCGTCTTGTCTGCTTGAGTGGAAGAGAAGAGTGTGACCACAGCGAAAAGGTACTGCCCATGTTGGCCTGTCAGAAAACCACTGTCAGTAACTACGGTTGGTCGCTACATCTGTAAGTGCAAGTTAAAACTCTACTATGCAAAGCGAAAGCCATTTATCAACAACACCCAGAAACGTCGCCGGCTTCGCTGGACCAGAGCTCATCTAAGATGGACTGATGCAAAGTGGAAAAGTGTTCTGTGGTTTGACGAGTCCACATTTCAAAATATTTTTGGAACCAGGAATGTTGTGTCCTCTGGACCAGAGAGGAAATACAATCTTGGACTAACATATGTTCAATGCACACCAAGATAATGAAACTCTGTGGCTACTTAATATACAATTCATATATAATGTAGCATCTATCAACTGATTCGATTGATTTTTTTCGACAGGAAATATCAAACATTCAGCTGTCACGCTCCCCCTTGCAAACACGCACAAAAAGACACAAACAGTTGTCTAAGCCCATCCTGACGTGTCACGGCTTCGCACACATTTGTACTAAACAGAATTCTTAACGTAGCAGCATAACGGGTAAAACAGTTGTTTTCCCCTGCAAACTTGCATCGAGCCACATCACCATGACGACACATCAAAACATAATGTGTGTGTGTGTGTGTGTGTGTGTGTGTGTGTGTGTGTGTGTGTGTGTGTGTGTGTGTGTGTGTGTGTGTGAGGCACGCTTGTAACAGTGAGTAATAAATGAATATAAAAAGTACAAGGATTTGCCTCATGATATTATTATACAATATACATATGCATTTGATTATTTATTTTTTTATGTACTCTACAGACAGGCAGCTCGGTTGGCAACATTTTATATTAGAATTTATAGAGTCTTTTTTTTTGTTAGGATTTTTTCAGAGCAAATTACTATAAATAGAAATTGATACCTCTGTTTTTTAACATTGCAGTTCGGGCGAGTGAGCTGCCATTTTTTTTACATTACAATCGATGGTTGTTGTTGTTTTTATAGTGTATCAGCGCTATTTTATTACAATACAATTTTGGTGAATAAGTGACTAGTTTTGTTGTTGTTTTTATGATGTGGCACTATATGGAAAAACAATACCACTGTTTCTTTAACAGTAAAATTCTGGCGACCTGGTAAAATCTGTTGTAATTTTCACAGTGTACAATTTCATGGATAACTTGTTTTGAAATCATAAGTCAAACAGATAATTATACTAGGAAAAACAATTTAATGTATGACAATAATATATTTGTTGCATTATTAGGAAACACAAAACGAATGGTTCATTCTTGTTACAGATTAGAAATACTTTTCAACCTAAATTTATACAAATATAACTAACATTACATTAACATTAACAATACTAACAATACTGATTCATACATAAGTACTTATGTACCTAAATGTTTACACATTTAGTTAAATGGTTTAATAAAATATACAAAACCCCAAACCAGTGATGTTGGCACGTTGTGTAAATCGTAAATAAAAACAGAATACAATGATTTGCAAATCTTTGTCAACCTATATTCAATTGAATAGACTGCAAAGACTAACTTAAGTTACAAACCCTGTTTCCATATGAGTTGGGAAATTGTGTTAGATGTAAATATAAACGGAATACAATGATTTGCAAATCATTTTCAACCCATATTCAGTTGAATATGCTACAAAGACAACATATTTGATGTTCAAACTGATAAACTTTTTTTTTTTTTTTGCAAATAATCATTAACTTTAGAATTTGACGCCAGCAACACGTGACAAAGAAGTTGGGAAAGGTGGCAATAAATACTGATAAAGTTGAGGAATGCTCGTCAAACACTTATTTGGAACATCCCACAGGTGAACAGGCAAATTGGGAACAGGTGGGTGCCATGATTGGGTATAAAAGTAGATTCCATGAAATGCTCAGTCATTCACAAACAAGGATGGGGCGAGGGTCACCACTTTGTCAACAAATGCGTGAGCAAATTGTTGAACAGTTTAAGAAAAACTTTTCTCAACCAGCTATTGCAAGGAATTTAGGGATTTCACCATCTACAGTCCGTAATATCATCAAAGGGTTCAGAGAATCTGGAGAAATCACTGCACGTAAGCAGCTAAGCCCGTGACTTTTGATTCCTCAGGCTGTCCTGCATCAACAAGCGACATCAGTGTATAAATGATATCACCACATGGGCTCAGTAACACTTCAGAAACCCACTGTCAGTAACTACAGTTGGTCGCTACATCTGTAAGTGCAAGTTAAAACTCTCCTATGCAAGGCGAAAACCGTTTATCAACAACACCCAGAAACGCCGTCGGCTTCGCTGGGCCTGAGCTCATCTAAGATGGACTGATACAAAGTGGAAAAGTGTTCTGTGGTCTGACGAGTCCACATTTCAAATTGTTTTTGGAAACTGTGGACGTCGTGTCCTCCGGACCAAAGAGGAAAAGAACCATCCGAATTGTTATAGGCGTAAAGTTGAAAAGCCAGCATCTGTGATGGCATTGGGGTGTATTAGTGCCCAAGACATGGGTAACTTACACATCTGTGAAGGCGCCATTAATGCTGAAAGGAACATACAGGTTTTGGAGCAACATATGTTGCCATCCAAGCAACGTTACCATGGACGCCCCTGCTTATTTCAGCAAGGCAATGCCAAGCCACGTGTTACATCAACGCGGCTTCATAGTAAAAGAGTGCGGGTACTAGACTGGCCTGCCTGTAGTCCAGACCTGTCTCCCATTGAAAATGTGTGGCGTATTATGAAGCCTAAAATACCACAACGGAGACCCCTGGACTGTTGAACAACTTAAGCTGTACATCAATAGAATGGGAAAGAATTCCACCTGAGAAGCTTAAAAAATGTGTCTCCTCAGTTCCCAAACGTTTACTGAGTGTTGTTAAAAGGAAAGGCCATGTAACACAGTGGTGAACATGCCCTTTCCCAACTTCTTTGGCACGTGTTGCAGCCATGAAATTCTAAGTTAATTATTATTTGCAAAACAAAAAAAAAGTTTATGAGTTTGAACATCAAATATCTTGTCTTTGTAGTGCATTCAATTGAATATGGGTTGAAAAGGATTTGCAAATCATTGTATTCCGTTTATATTTACATCTAACACAATTTCCCAACTCATATGGAAACGGGGTTTGTAGTACTTAAAGCACAAACTGAGAAACTTTGTTATTTTTTGCAAATATTAGTTACTTTGGAATTGGATGCCTGCAACATATTTCCAAAAAGCTGGCACAAGTGGCAAAAAAGACTGAGAAAGTTGAGGAATGCTCATCAAACACTTATTTGGAACATCCCACAGGTGAACAGGCTAACTGGTAACAGGTGGGTGCCATGATTGTGTATAGAAGCAGCTTCCATGACATGCTCAGTCATTCACAAACAAGGATGGGGCGAGGGTCACCACCAGAGGTGGGTAGAGTAGCCAGAAATTGTACTCAAGTAAGAGTACTGTTACTTTAGAGATTTATTACTCAAGTAAAAGTGAGGAGTAGTCACCCAAATATTTACTTGAGTAAAAGTAAAAAGTATGTTGTGAAAAAACTACTCAAGTACTGAGTAACTGATGAGTAACCTGTTCGTTTAACGATGACGGCAACAAATAATGCACAAACACATAAAAATAGCAATGAGCAAATTCAAGTAGTAAAAGTAGCAAGTGCCCAATAACGCATGTGTAAATACTAATTATATCTAGTATAAGTAGTAAATACATAGGAACACGTGTAAGTACACAAGTATTAAAAGTAGTAAGTACACTGTAACGCATTTGTACTTACTAATTGTACCTAGTATAAGTAATAAATGCATAGGAATTCAGGTGACCTTACTACTTCTACCTAGTGGGGGAGTGGGGTGTGGGGGGGTCATGTTGGAATAATAATTGAGAAGCTCTGGTCTAACCTGAGATGGCAAGATCTCCGTTAAGGAACAGGGTGATCCCCACCAGCATAAGGATGCCCAGAGTCAGGATGTAAGGCCTCCGCCGCCCCCACGGCGAGCGGCAGTAATCGCTGGCCGATCCGATGATAGGCTGGAGCAGGAAGCCCAGGATGGGACTTATCAGCCACACCAGGCTGTACAAGCTGCTGGGCAGGCCGACACTCAGCAGCACGGGCGTAGCGAAGGCAGCCTCCACGGCGTAGCAGAATTCCCTTCCGAACATGACCAAGCTGTGGAGGATGAGGCGTCCCCGCGAGCGCCTTGGCGGCTCCATGGCCCCGAAGACGGCGTTCTCGACGCTATCCATTAAGTCACCCTTGGAACCGGTGTAGTCTGTTAAATCCGAGTGCAAAGTAGTGCCGCTGTGCTTGGTGGGCTCCGGGACTCGGCAAGGCTGGGGCCTCGCGGACTGGTCCTCTGACAGTAGAGTCATGGTTTGGAAGGAAAAGGAGGGCTACAACGCGGGAGACAGGAAGAATCTCTCTTAGGGCGGCCAGGGGATGGACGGAATTTCTATGCAGCCGGTCCTTGCATTGGTCCTCGGCCCTCACCTCACTGCATAGTTGCAGCTTTAGCGCTCATGTGAGTCCTCGCCGGCTGGTCTGGGAAGAGCTGCGTCCGGCTCCAAGTAGGGAAAGAGAGGAAGGAGGAGGGAGGGGTTGTGTTTGTAAGATTAACAAATGCCTTTTTTTCCCCCTTAGTGGTCCAAGTGAGACCTGAGGGCTGCTCATGGGAATGTTCCTGGCTGTACAGGAATGTTTGTGTGTGTGTGTGTGTGTGTGTGTGTGTGTGTGTGTGTGTGTGTGTGTGTGTGTGTGTGTGTGTGTGTCATACTTGCCAACCCTCCCGGATTTTCCGGGAGACTCCCGAAATTCAGCGCCTCTCCCGAAAATCTCCCGGGACAAATTTTCTCCCGAAAATCTCCCGAAATTCAGGCGGCTCCATGCCAACCTGAGTCCGCTTTCCCACAATATAAACAGCGTGCATGCCCAATCACGTTATAACTGTAGAATGATCGAGGGCGAGTTCTTGGTTCCTTATGTGGGTTTATTGTTAGGCAGTTTCATTAACGTCCTCCCAGTGCGGTAACAACACACAACAACAGCAGCCACGTTTTCGTCTACCGTAAAGCAGTTCGTCTGCCGTAAACAGCAATGTTGTGACACTCTTAAACAGGACAATACTGCCATCTACTGTAAATGCATATGTGACAATAACATCTACGGCTTTTAGAGGGTGCAGTGCACAACTGCGCACACAACAAGGAGACGAAGCAGAAGAACGAGGAAGATACAGCAATGGCGACGCCGACGATGAGTAAGATGAAGAAATACGCTTGTAAGTTCCAAGCCGCAGCTGCGATTGGACCTGGATAACCTCCGGGAAGAAGTACTGGACTACCAAGTGCTTGGCAGTGAAGATCTTCTTCAGGAAGCAAAGATTGGCCGGTTTTGGGCCATGCTAGGGAGAGCGTGGTTAAGCGGGGAGGAGTATATTGACAGCTACAATTCACCAAGTCAAGTATTTCATACATATATATATATATATATATATATATATATATATTTATATATATATATATATATATATATATATATATATATATATATATATATATATATATATATATATATATATATATATCAGTGACGTGCGGTGAGGTTGATGGCTGGTGAGGCACTGACTTCATCACAGTCAGATTTACAAACATATGAACCCTAAAGAGTATCTTATTCACCATTTGATTGGCAGCAGTTAACGGGTTATGTTTAAAAGCTCATACCAGCATTCTTCCCTGCTTGGCACTCAGCATCAAGGGTTGGAATTGGGGGTTGAATCACCAACAATTATTCCCGGGCGCGGCGCCGCTGCTGCCCACTGCTCCCCTCACATCCCAGGGGGTGATCAAGGGATGGGTCAAATGCAGAGGACAAATTTCACCACACCTAGTGTGTGTGTGACAATCATTGGTACTTTAACTTAACTTTAACTTTACACATACAAACTGTAGCACACAAAAAAGCACATTTAATTTAAAAAAAACGTTATTATGGTCTTACCTTTACTTATAAGTGCGGGAACAGTGGTGTTGGTGTTGGAGGAGTTGTGAATGAATGAAATATGAAATCCGTGCTGCAGTCTGCAGGTGTACCTAATGTTGTGTCCCTGCAGTCGTTCACGCTCCTCCGGCGCGAGCATTGTTGTTTTTGCACTTTTTGGCTTCTTGTTAAGTGACTTTTTTGGGTGGATTCGGTCTTGCACGTGGAGGGTTTGGGTGTGGGCTTTGGTTGGTGTGGCGCTCCCGTCGGGGGGTGCAGTCTGCGGCGAAGGTGCATTAACCGGCACCAGGAGGCAGGGTTACGCGAGCCTCACACAGTGCGTCTTCGCAGCAGTTTTATGATTGCTCAGCACAAGAAATACGTTACACACATACAGTTGTTGACAAAATACACTGTACATTATATACCTCAGCTAACTAAACTATGGAAATGTATAATATAATTCATATAGCAACACGGTCTCACTGCACAGCAGGCCAGCAGTTAGCCGAGTCCGCAATCCATGTTGAGGCACAATTGAGTGACGTGCCTCAACTGGCTGCTGTTCACCGCACCGTCTCTTCTCAGTATTTGAACGGCAAATGTGAAAATTCAGCGATTTTGAATAAAAATAATCTAAAACTGGTGAAGTTAAATGAAAAATAACTTTATGGTATAATCACTGGATACATATCCATTTTGTCATCCATTTTCTACCGCTTATTCCCTTTTGGGGTCGCGGGGGGCGCTGGAGCCTATCTCAGCTACAATCGGGCGGAAGGCAGGGTACACCCTGGACAAATCGCCACCTCATCGCAGGGCCAACACAGATAGACAGACAACATTCACACTCACATTCACACACTAGGGCCAATTTAGTGTTGCCAATCAACCTATCCCCAGGTGCATGTCTTTGGAGGTGGGAGGAAGCCGGAGTACCCGGAGGGAACCCACGCAGTCACGGGGAGAACATGCAAACTCCACACAGAAAGATCCCGAGCCTGGGATTGAACCCAAGACTACTCAGGACCTTCGTATTGTGAGGCAGATGCACTAACCCCTCCTCCACCGTGCTGCCCTGGATACATATAACAATTTAATTATTTTTTTTTCTTTTTACATTTTTTTTCTTTCCATGATGGCAGGTGAGGCCCTGCCTCACCTGCCTCTAGTGACTGCACGTCACTGATATATATATATATATATATATATATATATATATATATAGATAGATAGATAGATAGATAGATAGATATCTACATCCTGAAAATATGCAAAAAAAACTGTGTTTAGATAATTGATACTTCAAACTTGCATAAATAAATATTAAGGAATATAACATAACTTGGCTTCTGAGAGTTTTAAAATGTAATGAATAAAATGCTAAAGTTGTTGATAAACAAGCAATTGTTTTAATAATTAAATATGGTCATTTTAATTTAAAATCAATTGTTTTAAATATAAATGATAAATGATAAATGGGTTGTACTTGTATAGCGCTTTTCTACCTTCAAGGTACTCAAAGCGCTTTGACACTACTTCCACATTTACCCATTCACACACATATTCACACACTGATGGAGGGAGCTGCCATGCAAGGCGCTAACCAGCACCCATCAGGAGCAAGGGTGAAGTGTCTTGCTCAGGACACAACGGACATGACGAGGTCGGTACTAGGTGGGGATTGAACCAGGGACCCTCGGGTCGCGCACGGCCATTCTTCCACTGCGCCACGCCGTCCCAAATATGTTTATTTTAATGTATAATTATATGGCTGGATGTAATAAGGAGTCAGGAAAAAATACAAATAAAAATACAATTAATTTTGATGTTTTTAGCAAAATATAGTAAAAATGTATTTATTTATTTATTTTTTTAATTAACAAATATATTTATTTTTAGGTAAGATAAACATAATAATACAATTTATCTATAGTCTGGATGATTTAGTTCTTGTCACCCTGTTGTCCTCCCGTCATGAAAAAAGGCTGTCCTCACTCAGGTCCGCATGGAGCTGGAGAGGGCGTGGCTTCCAGGTCCGGCTGAAAATCGGGAGATTTTCGGCAGAACATTTGTCCCGGGAGGTTTTCGGGAGAGGCGCTGAAATTCGGGAGTCTCCCGGAAAATTCAGGAGGGTTGGCAAGTATGGATAAAGGAATGGAACGATCTCACAACAAACTTGAAAAGTATTTTCTTAATTTGATTACATGCTATAGTATAATTTTGTTGTTATAATTTTATGACATGTTTTTTGTATCTCTTTAATTTAGGTAGACAGGGACTGCAGATGGAATTTAGCTATTTAGCTATAATCTGGTGCAGAACATATCTGTCTTTGAGCTTAATGTTTCTCTGCATTGTCCGTTCAAATAAAGACTAAACTAGTATGTCATTATGATAACTGCCACCTTTAATAGGAGAAATAAACACAAAGACTCAAAATAAGCCACAAAGTCAGGAATGTTGGTATTATAAAGTGATGGCACACAAAGACACACATGCTGTAAAGCGAGTACGACATAGCGTCTGGTCCTTGATCTTTTCCTTCAGCATTTGTAGAAGCGTGCTTGTCACAATATCATTGGTGGGAATGCTGGCACAACCCACCACTGTATTAAGTATAGTTCCAGGGGACAAACTAACAGAGGTCAGCAGAGACGTGTAACTCCCTTCCATCCACCCCAACTTGTAGTTATCTACTTGTGTCTACTCTGATTTTGCTGGGCCTTTTCTCAGAGGTCTCGAGATGGTTATTAAAAAAGGCTCTGTCCTTTTCTGTCTGAGATTGACAATAATTAACTGCTTTGCCACTTCAATAATTCTTGAAGGCAGATGAGAATACGTGCAGTCTCAGACTCTGCAGCTTTATGTCGTCCAAAGGATATTGCTTTTAGTCAACTTTGGCCTGCTTTTTAGTCTTCACTCACTCTGTGTGCCAAGTTGATAAGTGTGGATCAATCCCACCACGCTTTCTTCTTCTCGAGGTACATACCCAGCAGGCACAAGACATTAAAACAACGTTGAGAACTTGTTGAATTAGGTCCTGAGGTTGAGCAACTCAAACATAACGTTGAAACAACGTTTAATCAATGTTAGGTTCTGATGTTGATTTGACCAATGTGGTCATTTCCCAACCAACAACGTCGATCCAACGTTAGACATCAGCCTTGTCTCAATTTACAAATATAACTATTTTGCAACAAAGTCAGGTTTAAAGGACATGTATAGTACAGGCCAAAAGTTTGGACACACCTTCTCATTCAATGCGTTTTCTTTATTTTCATGACTATTTACATTGTAGATTGTCACTGAAGGCATCAAAACTATGAATGAACACATGTGGAGTTCAGAATCAGAATCAGAATCAGCTTTATTGTCATTACGCAAGGTAACGAGATTGAGGCCATTCCATACAGTGCGATGTGTGCATGCTAGAAAAACAATGTGCAAATATATAAAAATATAAAAAATGTAGAAGTGCAATGAATATGGTGTGAAATGAATATATACATGAAAAAAAAACAAAAAAAAACAGGGTGGTTGGTGGAATGGGTTATTGCACCGAAGAGAAGGCAGTTATGAGGGACAATGGGGCAGTCCGTTCAGGATGGTTATGGCCCTGGGGAAGAAGCTGTTCTTTAGTTTGTTTTGGTTTTAATGCACCTGTAGCGCTTCCCAGAGGGCAGCAGGTGGAACAGGTCAGAGCCAGGGTGGGTGCTGTCCTTGATGATGGCACTGGCTCTGTTGAGGCAGCGGGAGGTGTAGATGTCCGTCAGAGAGGGGAGAGGGCGGCCGATGATCTTCTGAGCCGTCTTGACCACTCTTTGCAGCCTCTCCCTGTCTGCTGCAGTGCAGCTGCCGTACCATACCGTAATACCGTAGGTCAGCAGGCTCTCGATGGACGAGCGGTAGAAGGTCAGCAGCAGGTCAGGCTTCAGGTTGTACTTCCCGAGGACTCTAAGGAAGTGTAGCCGCTGCTGAGCCTTCTTGATGATTGATGTGGTGTTGACTGTCCAGGAGAAGTCATTAGAGATGTGGACTCCAAGGTACCTGAAGGTGTGGACCCTCTCTACACGCTCGCCGTTGATGTAGAGGGGGGCAGGGTCGGTGCTGCTCCTCCTGAAGTCGACGATGATCTCTCTGGTCTTGCTGGTGTTGAGAGCGAGGTTGTTCTCCGAAGACCAGGCCGTCAGCTTCAGGACCTCCTCTCTGTAGGCAGCCTCGTCACCCCTGGAGATGAGCACGACCACTGTGGTATCGTCGGCGAACTTGACGGTAAGGTTGTCACTGTGGGCCGGACTGCAGTCATGGGTGTAAAGGCAGTAGAGGAGGGGGCTCAGCACACAGCCCTGTGGGGAGCCGATGCTCAGCGTGCGGGAGGATGAGAGGTGCGGGCCAAGTCTCACATTCTGGGGTCGGTCCGTTAGGAAGTCCCTTATCCAGGCGTTTGTGAGAGGGGGGAGGCCAAGAGTGTCCAGTTTATTGCAGAGTCTGTCCGGGATTATTGTATTGAAGGCAGAGCTATAGTCCACAGAGAGCATCCGGACGTAGCTCTGCTGCTGCTCCAGGTGGTTCAGAGCAGAGTGGAGAGCAACAGCGATGGCGTCCTCTGTGGACCTGTTCGCCCGGTATGCGAACTGGTGGGGGTCGAAGTCTGGAGGGATATGGTCCTTGATGTGCTGGAGAACAAGTCGCTCGAAGCACTTCATGATTACCGGAGTGAGGGCCACTGGTCGGTAATCATTCAGGCTGGTGATGGGAGACTTCTTCGGCACCGGGATTATTGTACATGACTTCAGGCAGGATGGGATGTCTGCCTGAGCCAGGGAGAGGTTGAAGATCCTGGTGAGGGGGGGAGCGAGCTGGTGGGCGCACGTCCTGAGCACCTTTCCAGGTACTCCGTCTGGTCCGGTAGCCTTCCTGGGGTTCACAGCCAGGAGCACTCGTCTGACACTGTGCTCCTGTACAGTGAGTGGAGTGGCGCCGGAGCCCGGTGGGGGCGGGGGCAGTGCTGGAGCAGATGAGTGTCGCTGGGGGGTTTCGAAACGGGCAAAGAAACAGTTAAGCTCCTCTGCCAGTGTCGCACTCTGATCCGCAGTTGTCATATTGCAGCCTCTGAAGTTCGTGATGTCATGAATGCCCCACCACACCTCCCGTGAGTTTTTGCTGGACAGATGGGACTCTATGCACCTCCTGTGGTCCGCCTTTGCTTTTTTAGTCCCTCTCTTCAGGTCGGCTCTAGCAACACTGTACAGTGCCTTGGCCCCTGACCTGAAGGCTGCGTCGCGGGCCCTGAGGAGTGTGCGGACCTGGCTGGTCATCCAGGGTTTCTTGTTGGGGTAAACCCGGATGGATTTTTCCACAGTCACATTCCCGATGCAGAACTTTATGTAGTCCAGCACCGTTCCTGTGGCTGTCTCCAGCTCCTGTTGTTGGAAGAGGTCCCAGTCTGTGTGTTGGAAGCAGTCCTGAAGTTTGGGGAGTGCATCGTCAGGCCAGGTCATAACAGTCTTTGTGATAGGCCTGGCCTGGCGTCTGATGGGGGTGTAGGTAGGAGAGAGCAGGAGGGAAAGATGGTCTGACTGTCCAAGCTGGGGGAGGGGTGTAGCTCTGTACGCGTGCTTTATGTTGGTATACACGTGGTCCAGGGTGTTCTTGCCCCTTGTAGAACACTTCACGTGCTGGTAGAACTTAGGGAGTACAGTCTTCAGATTGGCCTTATTAAAATCCCCTGCTATGATATGAACACCGTCGGGGTGGGCCCGCTGCTGTTCGTTGACGGTGTTCAGCAGAAGAGAGAGCGTTGTGTTTACTTTGGCGTCCGGTGGAATATACACAGCCGTGATGAAAACAACAGACAGCTCTCTCGGGAGAAAAAAAGGCCGACATCTAACAGACATGTACTCCACGTCCGGGCAACAGTGCTGTTCAGTGATTGTCCCGTTGTTGCACCAGTTCTCATGTACTTAACAAAAAAAGGTGAAATAACTGAAAATATTTTTTATATTCTAGTTTCTTCAAAATAGCCGTCCTTTGCTCTGATTACTGCTTAGCACACTCCTGGCATTCTCTCGATGAGCTTCAAGCACACCTGTGAAATGAAAACCATTTCAGGTGACTACCTCTTGAAGCTCATCGAGAGAATGCCAAGAGTGTTCATTCATAGTTTTGATGCCTTCAGTGACAATCTACAATCTACATTGAATGAGAAGGTGTGTCCACACTTTTGGCCTGTACTGTATGTATAATCAACGTTGTATCAATGTCTTGTGCCTGCTGTGTACTGTAGTGATGAAACATATATTTTATAGTCCTCAGTGTACATGGCAGTCAGGGCCGTAACTGTAACTAGGTTTTCACAAATACCGAGGTCAAAAAATGGTGGTCTAAGGGAAACTTTGAAAGGCTGAAATCATCCCAGCCCCACGTTCATAAAACAGTGCATGGACTGTTACAAAATCATGCTGATTGTCAAAGATGTTAGATAATAAAACGTGATAGTTCTACCTCAATGAATCAGAATCAGAATACTTTATTAATCCCCGAGGCAAAATCAAGATTTTCAGCACAATCCCATTTAAGATCAGACAAACATTATAGGGAGACAGAACAGGATAGCTGACAGGTCTGCCAACTTCCGGCGCCTCTTACAAATGGTAAATGGTAAATGGGTTGTCATGCCTTTAGATGTACCATTAAATAAACCATTCCCTAAGGCAGGGGGAAAAATACTTTTTTTCAAAGAAGTAATACGGTAGAATGAGATGTAACTTACAGTGATTGATGATGCTGATGGCATCATAGCAATAAAAATAAAACGTGTGCTCTACATTTGTTTTGGCGGTGAGAAGTCAAACTTCCTTATCTCACAAGGAAAAACATCATATCATCCATTTATGTACGATTGTGGGAGGAGTAGTAGGACGACACCAGGAGCTTCCACCCCCTAAAATGTCAGTTTAATTGTGTTATTGTCTCAGTCAACATGCCTTTGTTGTGATTAGTTACCGTTTTATTTTTACCCGCTTCAATATAAAAAACGGAACAACCGAAAAATAAACAGCTTCCAGCCCAAGATGGGAAAGCCTGACTTTGTGGGCGGCCATGTCCGCCGGGACTGGTACAGCGGTACTGTCTAGCTCAGTGATTCTCAAACTGCTACACGGGCTCCATTACTGTTATCCCGATACCAATATTTTGGTACCGGCACCAAAATTTATTTCGATACTTTTCGGTACTTTCCTAAATAAAGGGGACCACAAAAAATTGCATTATTGGCTTTATTTTAACAAAAAATCTTAGGGTACATTAAACTTATGTTTATTACTGCAAGTTTGTCCTTAAATAAAATAGTGAACATACAAGACAACTTGTCTTTTATTAGTAAGTATGCAAACAAAGGCTCCTAATTTAGTCTGCTGACGTATGCAGTAACATATTGTGTCATTTATCATTCTATTATTTTGTCAACATTATTCAGGACAAGTGGTAGAAAATGAATTATTAATCTACTTGTTCATTTACTGTTAATATCTGCTTACTTTCTCTTTTAACATGTTCTAATCTACACTTCTGTTCAAATGTAATAATCATTTATTCTTCTGTTGTTTGATACTTTACATTAGTTTTGGATGATACCACAAGTTTGGGTATCAATCCGATACCAGGTAGTTACAGGATCATACATTGGTCATATTTAATGTCCTCATGTGTCCAGGGACAAATTTCCTGAGTTCATACACATAATATATATTTTAAAAAAACTAAAGAAGATTTTGTGATGCTAAAAAATATCGATGTAATCATAGTAGTATCGACTATACGCTCCTGTACTTGGCATCATTACAGTGGATGTCAGGTGTAGATCCACCAATGGCGTTTGTGAGCTACGGTGTGTAGTGAAATATGTTTAGCTATTCCTTGTCCTGCAGGGATGATACTTGTAAGAAACGTACTTTATTTGTCGCCATGGAGACGAGGATTAGTGATTTAGAAGTAGCTAAAACACTGCAGACCGGGGATGGACGTTAGCCGCTAGCTAGCTAGCCATGTCTTAAAGCACCTCTTCCTTAGGGCGTTTCAGTGTTATAACTTCACCTTTATCGTTAGTTTTTAAGCCAAAGTGCATCCGTTCTCCCTTTTCTCTCTACACACTGTATCTGCTTGTAAGTACTCTGTGATTGTGCGCTGCCAAACATGCTCGTCTGCTCGTAAACCAGCAATGTCATGACGTGGTGATGACGGGGGGTGGGGGGGACGGGTGAATGGTGGACCGGTACTTTTTAGAGGAGGTATAGTACCAAATATGATTCATTAATATCGCGGTACTATACTAATACCGGTATACCGTACAACCATAGTACACCAAATAATCACTTGATTATAATATTCTACATTCAAACACAGTGTTACTATTCAAAGTGACCAAAAATATCAAATAAACTTGTTAAATAAAACCTCTGCTGTTGCGTTTGGGTGGCGTTATCGCGAGGGTCGTGTTTCCCAGCTTGCAAAAAGAGAGGAAAAAGGCTGCGAGCAGGTAAGATTGTCTCTTTTAATCCTTGAGCCAGGTAACAAAAATTAAAAAAAATGAAAGGAAAGGTAAACAGGAAGCAACAGGCTAACTTACAATAGCATGAAATGAAACAAGACGCAAGGTGTCGCAAGAAGCGAACATTGGACCAGCGCTTACTGCATGGCCAGATGGGTGTTAAATAAGGGAGATGATTAGGTTTACAACAGGTGGGTACACTAATCATTATGAGATACAGGTGACTATGAGCTCAAGGCTCCTAGCAACAGAATGTAAACAAAGGAGGGGAGAACATGCTTTAGTGCACAGATCATGACATCTGCCTTGTTACTTAGGCCTACTACGCTACTGTATTTTAATGTTGGTCATTATGGTGGTGCTTGGAGAGCCAAGTGTTGTCTTAGGTAGTATTTGGTGGGAAAAGGTCGGCCTAGTTTGACCACTGACCGAGCTTATGGGGCGGTATAGCTCGGTTGGTAGAGTGGCCGTGCCAGCAACTTGAGAATTCCAAGTTCGATCCCCGCCTCAGCCATCCTAGTCACTGCTGTTGTGTCCTTGGGCAAGACACTTTACCCACCTGCTCCCAATGCCACCCACACTGGTTTAAATGTAACTTAGATATTGGGTTACACTATGTAAAAGCGCTTTGAGTCACTAGAGAAAAGCGCTATATAAATATAATTAATTTATCCGGACTATTTCGGCCCCTGGCAGTACATTTAAGAATAGCTAATATTAACAGCCAAACTTTGCCAAATCATTAGCTGACGACAAACATAACTAGTATGTGTGTGCACGTGTGTGTCGAGGGCATTCCTTGATGTACTGTAATGTGTTCAGCATGCTCAAAAGTTAGCGCCCTCTAGATAGCCTGCGTAATCATTGACAATTTCAGCTTTAGTTAGTTCAGAATATTACTTTTTTTTTTTGGTCTTTAAACCGAAGCTTGTGACCTGACTCGAGGCTGTGGCTTTGGGTCGGTGTTGATATTTGTAAGAAAGCTCCACATGCTGTTTAGCCTGCGAGGAGATTCTACAGTACGTCTACACACTGCCTGACATGCATCTTTATATAATAATTGTGTTTGAAAGTTTTTGATTCTTCAATCAATACACAAAAAGCTCCAGTGTCACACGCTGGCAAGCCAGCTGCTGCAGGCTAATTGTTATGGGCAACTCCAGCAAGTAATATAGTTTGTGTTCCTTTAGTTTTTTTTTCCAATTTGGCCTAATGTTCTTTGAGCTTCTATTGAAATTTGTATTAAGTGTTTTACGTACAAATGCTCTCTATAACAGTCCCTGTCGACTAAAAACATTGTATTCACACACCGTTGTCAAGGAAACAAGCTTAATGAGTGGCCATGACTGCCATAAATGCCTCTTTGTCATTTGGAATTGTTGCCGAGCAAGTGTGTATCAAGACCAAATGAGAAAGAATACAATGGCTATACCAGGGGTCAGCAACACGCTCTTGTTGTTCCAGCTCTTCTGGAACATTTTAAAAAAAGGATTGAAAATGGAAAAAAATGAGGGGAAATATATATTTTTTTGTTTTAGTATGTTTTTTGTTTGAGGACAAACATGACACAAACCTTCCCAATTGTTAGAAAGCCCACTGTTTAATATGTTTGTGTGTATGCTTCACTGATGACAGTGTTTGGTGAACATCGTTTTGTCCCACTAATTTCGGCGGTTCTTGAACTCACCATAGTGTGCACTGTGACTCAACAGTTTGTTTACATGTCAAATTTTCCACTCCTTCTTTGTCTCATTTTGTCCACCAAACGTTTGATACTGTGCGTGAATGCACAAAGGTGCGCTTTGTTGATGTTATTGACTTGTTGGAGTGCTAATCAGGCATATTTGGTCAGTGCTGACTGCAAGCTAATCCATGCTAACATGCTAATTAGGCTATCTGTATGTACATATTGCATCATTATGCCTCATTAGTAGGTAAATGAGAGCTAATTTGATATCCTTTACTTTTATCCTATTTGTGTATGATTTATATTTTGCATGTCTCATGACACATTATCTGTATGTAATATTGGCTGCGTTTTTTGTGTGCCATGTTGTTCCAGACCACAGCAAACATTACCTAGCTTAGACAAACTTGCCAAAGATTGTAATAAATCTATTAAAAGAAGACAGCCTGCCGTTTCCTTTAACTTGGACGCACACATCTATACCTTTGGCAATTAAAAGCCAGTGATTTCCAGGAGTTATCTCAACTTCTGAGTAGCCTCTGATTTACTAATGGTTTCAAATGTTGTAAAAATGTGTGGAATAATTATAAAATTTCAACAATACTGTCAACGAAGATTTGCTTCAGCCTGCGACACATAGTCATTTTGATAGTAGGCCACTATAGCTAATATATATATAATGATATTTGATTGATAGGAATTTTTCACTATCTGAAACAGCGGAAAAGTGACAAGTTCAACGTACAATACTTGCTTTTGTATCTTTTTAGAAAACAGTTTTTTGATGTGTTAACTTAAGTGATTTTTATAGACTTGATTTTTTTTCTAAATGGCTCCACGCCAGTTAAAAACGACTTCATAAAGCCACTGTTTGGTCATATATGTTTTGACCTGCTGCAGTACTGAATTTAAATAAAAAATACCACAAGCTAAAGGCTTTTCTCAGCATTTTTTCGGTGCTATTAATCATTTTTTAAATAATTTGACATCAATAGTTATTTCACTATTATTTGGAATAAATTTTTTTATTTTTTCATCATTTTTTAATCTTTATAAAAAATATTAAAATCATTTATTAAAAGTTGTATTAATATTTACATTATTTATATATATTTTATGTATAATTATATCATAAGAATCATAATAATAGTATGCTTCTGGTTTTATTGTTTTAATATTATTTGACTGAAATTGTTTTCATATGTATTAAAAATGTTACAGAATTTCATAATTTTATGAATATTTGTATTAAATCATATATATGTTTACAATTGCATTATAATATTTATATTTATGTTATGCTTATGTTTTTATTATTACTTATATCAATATTACTTGTATTTATATTTCATTATTTATTAAAAAATAAAAATAATTAGTTTTTTCATTAATCATATTTATAATTATATCATAATAATCATATACTAGTTGTATGTTTTTTTTAATTATTATTTATAATTTCTAATATTTGTTTAAAATGTACATAATTAATACATTTTAAAATGTTATTAATACTTTTAGCAATTATATTTATTTGATTCATAATTATATTATAATAATTATATTTAAAATATGTTAATGTTATTATAATATTTTTCTTAATTTTTTTAATGGTAATGGACCAATATTTATATATTTGTTGTCTAAGTCCTCTGTGTCGTCAACATTGCTCATTGCTAGCTTATACAAACTTGGCACATTATGCTTTGCTGCAACCCCAGCAATTTCTGTAGTCAGACCTCCGGTTTCTGCCAACTCTCCCTGTCCTTTCTCTGCTGTATGACACAGCAGACCCCTATACTTGCCAAATAAATAGTGTTGAGCGCAGCAATACTGACTGATATTAGTTTAAAAAATGGCATTTGTGCTCCACAAATTGTAATGAGTGTTGGCTCATTAATGAAACACAATGGCGTGTGTGAAAAGGCAACACGGTGTGACTTTCCATTTAACAGGAAGGCATTACAAAAGAAAGACATTCTCATCACTTGGGGAAAAACACTGTATATCAATGATGCAATTTCATTTTTTAATCATTCTGAGAAGAATAAAAGTACAGGTTGACCTTCATGAGATGATCAAGCTAAATCAAACATAAACCTGTGGTTCCATATTAGAGAACTTTTCATGGTGTTCTCAATGATTATTTTCTTTTTTTAAATAACCGAAGTGTGATGCCTAAAGCCTCAGAGAAAACCAATAAACACGCATGTACTGTAGAAGTGTCACAATCTGATGAAATGAAATTTAACATTCTTATTTGCAGTAAAACACGAGTATTAGAGCCACACTGAAAAAGAAAAAAACCAATATAAGGGGGGAAAAAGCAACAATATAAATTTTTTTTTGTCAAACTTAAAGGTGTAACAGTCATTGTAATGCAGCTAAATCCTGCAACATTACAACTTGCAATTTGTGTCTTGTTGTTATAATGTGAAAACTTATTTTTACTTCCTGAGTCTAGGCCAGTGTTTTTCAACCACTGTGCCGCAGCACACTAGTGTGCCGTGAGATACAGTCTGGTGTGCCGTGGGAGATTATCTAGTTGGGTTAAATATTTTTTTTGCAAACCAGTAATTCCATCCATCCATCCATCCTTCTTCTTCCGCTTATCCGAGGTCGGGTCGCGGGGGCAGCAGCCTAAGCAGGGAAGCCCAGACTTCCCTCTCCCCAGCCACTTCGTCCAGCTCTTCCTGTGGGACCCCGAGGCGTTCCCAGGCCAGCCGGGAGACATAGTCTTCCCAATGTGTCCTGGGTCTTCCCCGCGGCCTCCTACCGGTCGGACGTGCCCTAAACACCTCCCTAGGGAGGCGTTCGGGTGGCATCCTGACCAGATGCCCGAACCACCTCATCTGGCTCCTCTCGATGTGGAGGAGCAGCGGCTTTACTTTGAGCTCCTCCCAGATGGCAGAGCTTCTCACCCTATCTCTAAGGGAGAGCCCCGCCACCCGGCGGAGGAAACTCATTTCGGCCGCGGCAGTAATTATAGTCTGCAAATGATGTGTTGTTGTTGAGTGTCGGTGCTGTCTAGAGCTCGGCAGAGTAACCGTGTAATACTCTTCAATATCAGTAGGTGGCAGCCGGTAGCTGATAGCTTTGTAGATGTCGGAAACAGCGGGAGGCAGGGTGCAGGTAAAAAGGTATCTAATGCTTAAACCAAAAATAAACAAAAGGTGAGTGCCCCTAAGAAAAGACATTGAAGCTTAGGGAAGGCTATGCAGAACAAAACTAAAACTGAACTGGCTACAAAGTATACAAATACAGAGTGCTGGACGACAGGCAAGACTTACTGTGGAGCAAAGTACATCTGAACATGACATGACAATCAACAATGTCCCCACAAAGAAGGATAAAAACAACTGAAATATTCTTGATTGCTAAAACAAAGTAGATGCGGGAAATATTGCTCAAAGGAAGACATGAAACTGCTACAGGAAAATACCAAAAAAAGAGAAAAAGCCACCAAAATAGGAGCGCAAGACAAGAAATAAAACACTGCACACAGGAAAACAGCAAAAAACTCAAAATAAGTCAGGGCGTGATGTGACAGGTGGTGACAGTACACCTACTTTGAGACAAGAGCTATATTGATGCATGCTTGGTTATGGTTTGAATTCATATCCAACAATTGCGACAACAAATTTTTACTGTCAACTGAGTTTCATTTTTTTATGATTTCTGCTGGTGGTGTGCCTCCAGATTTTTTCAATGCAAAAAATGTGCCTTGGCTCAAAAAAGGTTGAAAAACACTGGTCAATGCAACAAAATCCGTGCAACATTTGGATCAAAGAACCACCATTGCATGTTATGTAGACCAAAATGAAGTGTTTTAGATTAAAAATAGATTAAAAGTCACATAGTCATTTAAATAGTCATTTAATTGCGTTTACACTGACTGTACACGAAAACATACCTATCAGTAGGCTTGTCCTTGGTGTGTAAATAATTATAGTACATCACTGTCTTGAGAACTTGAAGCAGCCCAAAAACAGCAATCCGGATGTGTGCATCACGTGACACATACACATACGGGTAACTCGACCACTTCCGGGATTTCATAGTCACGTGATCAACGCCGAAGGCACGCTGGTTTGAGGCTTTATAAACCGCCACACAGGTGTCCTTTTCACCTCGAACGAAGAAAGGTTGGTAAGATCTTCTTTTATACGTGCATTTAAATAAAGGCAGACTATTTTGTAATGATGACTCGTTGTCAGTTGAAAAGTAAAGTCTCCTGGTACTACTCGCTCTGATAACATCTGTACTGTGTGTCACTTTGGACTTTGTAGCTACTTTTATTTAAGGTCTAAGGGCAGTGTCACTAAATTGACCGTTTCCCACCCCCCCGAACTTATTTGTTTTAAGCTTTTACGGGCGTTTCTGTGTCTCGTCTCACCCTGTTTAAGAGTCAACCTAGTGAGCGAACTCATGGTATTGCACTTTGTACGAAGCTAGCTTTGTTTTTAGCCGTGGTGCGTTCAGGGCACCTGGGGACTTCTCGTGAGAGTTTCACTGACAAGTCACTGCCGATTTCAAGAGATTTTATTGTGAAATGTTTTCATAATTAGATATCAGACACTCGTTTATGTGGATTTTTAGAGGAATTTCTTCTAAACCGTTAATTCAATTATTATTGAGTCAACAATGATTGAATTAACGAATTAAGCTCCTGGTCATGCATCCATTTTCTACTGCTGGTCCCTCTCGGGATCAACGATGACCCGATCCAGGTTTTTGCACTTCCGATCCGATACCGATGTTGTTTTTGCACTTCCGATCCGATACCGATACTGGCCTATCCGAGCATGTATAAAAGTATAAAGTTATTTAGCCTACTTAGTTGTCAGAATCATGTTGAAAAGGGTTTTAGTACTCTTGATAACAACTAGCCAGCTGAATTAGGGGAGTTTGAATAATACACAATGGTTGGTAACAAGAAACTGACCTGTTTATTCAAGGATAAACACAAAATAGACAAAATTATACATGACAAACAGAAATGGCATCATTGAACTAGGGCTGGGCGATATAGCCTTTTTTTAATATTGCGATATTCTAAGGCCATATTGCAATACACGATATATATCTCAATATTTTGCCTTAGCCTTGAATTAACACTTGATGCACATAATCACAGCAGTATGATGATTCTATGTGTCTACATTAAAACATTCTTCTTCATACTGCATTAATATATGCTACTTTTAAACTTTCATGCAGAGAAGGAAATCACAACTAAAAAAATCCAAAAATGTTTCATACGGTGTTGATCTGGAAATGTTTGCCTCGGCATTTTGATGGTGTGGGCGTGTGGCACTGAATGGAGATAAGCGTCTCGACAGACGTTACAATATTTGAACAATGATGACGAAAACTGTTTTCTCTGTCGTGTCCGTGTGTCGAAAATTGTTATGCGCTTATTTTTTTATTTGATTTTGTGCGTGGCATAGATTTGCCGTGCGCAGAGGACGCTTGAGCAGTGCGCAATTGCACAGGCGCGCACCTTAGAGGGAACGTTGCTCGCACGGCTGTGCTAGCATCACAGCTAACGTTAGCCATGCTGCTACCTCTCTGCTGGGAGAGGGCGTATACGTATGTGACGTATGTCGTGACAGTATGTGACGTGTGTAAGAAGGTGCGCTTGCTGTCTGTGAGAGGGAGACACAGGAAAGAGTGAGAAGAGCCTGTCGTGTAATGCCAGCAGCTAAAAGCAACTGCGTGAGATTCCACAGACCTGTGGATGTGTTGAAGGTGTGCTGGAAAATGCGGAACGGAAAATTAGGGAGCAGCAGAAAAGTGGAATGTATTATTTAAATCGGTGCGTTGGAAAACACAGATCAGAGTTTTTTTTTAAACTGGATCTGGATCGTCATTTTCCCATGCCTTGCCGATACGCATTTTTTTGCAAATATCGGCGGCCGATCCGATCCAAATATCGGATCGGGACATCCCTAGTGTTGACTCAACAGCACCTTTGCTGAAGCACTCCATTGGCCTGAACTGCCTCAGGAGTTAATTAGTTAAAGTTAAAGTCTCCGCTCGGGATGGTGTCCTGCTGGCCCCACTATGGACTGGACTCTTACTATTATGTTGGATCCACTATGGACTGGACTCTCACAATATTATGTCAGACCCACTCGACATCCATTGCTTTCGGTCTCCCCTAGAGGGGGGGGGGTTACCCACATATGCGGTCCTCTCCAAGGTTTCTCATAGTCATTCACATCGACGTCCCACTGGGGTGAGTTTTTCCTTGCCCTTATGTGGGCTTTGTACCGAGGATGTCGTTGTGGCTTGTGCAGCCCTTTGAGACACTTGTGATTTAGGGCTCTATAAATAAACATTGATTGATTGGTTGATGAAAGTTCCAACGGTTGTCACACACACAAACACTAGGTGTGGTGAAATGTGTCCTCTGCATTTGACCCATCCCCGTGTTCACTCCCTGGGAGGTGAGGTGAGGGGAGCAGTGAGCAGCAGCGTGCACCGCGCTCAGGAATCATTTGGTGATTTAACCCCCAATCCCAACCCTTGATGCTGAGTGCCAAGCAGGGAGGCAATGGGTCCCATTTTTTGTAGTCTTTGGTATGACTCGGCCAGGGTTTGAACTCACAACCTGCCAGTCTCAGGGCGTACACTCTAACCACAAGGCCACTGAGCTCCTGATCATCCATCCATTTTCTACTGCTGGTCCCTCTCGGGGTCGTGGGGGGTGCTGAAGCCAGCTAGACAGACAATATTCACACTGACATTCACACATTAGGGCCAATTTAGTGTTGCCAATCAGTTTATCCCCAGGTGCATGTCATTATAAAATTATTTGAATAGTATGTGCATCCTTAACACAAGTTTTGTATGTAATTAATGTATACCACTATAAATTATCTATCTTATAGTTCATCATGGCGCTGGCCGGGATACGAGTTGTTGAGCTGGCAGGCCTGGCTCCAGCACCGTTCTGCGGAATGATCCTGGCAGACTTCGGAGCCAAAGTGATCCGTGTGGACCGCACCAAGGCCGGCGCCTCTTTGGATACGCAGACCCGGGGGAAGCGATCGGTGGCCATCAACCTGAAGACCTCCGAGGGTGTCGCCCTGCTCCGGAAGCTCTGTGTCCAGTCGGATGTCGTACTCGAGCCTTACCGCAAAGGTGGGTTATACCAATGGATCAGGTGTTCATAGAATACAGACCATAAAGAATATTTGTGTGTTTTCTGGTTCTCACAGGTGTGATGGAGAAGCTTGGTCTAGGTCCACAGGAGCTGCTAAAGGAAAATCCTGGTTTGGTTTACGCTCGCCTGACGGGATATGGACAGAGTGGGATGTACGCTTCTGCAGCTGGCCATGACATCAACTACCTGGCCATGTCCGGTACTAACACACACACTTTACACACACTCACAACCACTCATTTTTAGCCATGTTCAATGGATTAGCATGTTTGATATTGAACGCGCATTCCTCTGTAAACTCAGTTTGGACTAATAACTGTGTGACTTCTCTAAAATGAATACAAATCCCAAATTGACAAAGAAAAGGGCTGCTTGGAGGGGGGCTTGTGAGAACATATGACAACAGCTTTTAAGGGCTCGTAGTTTGGTGAGATTGGCAAGAGAAGGACAAAGAATTGCCGTGCAAAGGCCTCTTTGTCAGATCAGAAAACGACAAAAAAAAGTATTTGCATTGTGGGTTACGTTGAAAGGTAATTGTATGAGAGATGTATCGACAACAAATATGTGGTTGAATAGGATTGCAGTGTTTAAATAAATGTTTTATATACATTTTATATGACAGACATTAACCAGAAAAAATGATTTATTTTTTTTAATACTAAATCTTATACCTGACGTCATCATATTTTTTTTTTTTCACCATCTATTTGAGGCCGAACCACCAGCGCTTCAGCTAATTAGTGCACACCACACAGTAGAGCTGGGCAATATGGACAAAAATGTACTGTATTTTTCGGATTATAAATCGCTCTGGAGTATACGTCGCACCGGCCGAAAATGCATAATAAAGAAGGAAAAAAACATATATACGTCGCACTCCAGTATAAGTCGCATTTTTGGGGGAAATTTAATGATAAATGATAAATGGGTTGTACTTGTATAGCGCTTTTCTACCTTCAAGGTACTCAAAGCGCTTTGACACTACTTCCACATTTACCCATTCACACACACATTCACACACTGATGGAGGGAGCTGCCATGCAAGGCGCTAACCAGCACCCATCACGAGCAAGGGTGAAGTGTCTTGCTCAGGACACAAAGGACATGACGAGGTTGGTACTAGGTGGGGATTGAACCAGTGACCCTCGGGTTGCGCACGGCCACTCTTACACTGCGCCACGCCGTCCCAATTTATTTGATAAAATCCAACACCAAGAATAGACATTTGAAAGGCAATTTAAAATAAATAAAGAATAGTGAACAACAGGCTGAATAAGTGTACGTTACATGAGGCATAAATAACCAACTGAGAACGTGCCTGGTATGTTAACGTAACATATTATGGTAAGAGTCATTCAAATAACTATAACATATAGAACATGCTATACGTTTACCAAACAATCTGTCACTCCTGATCGCTAAATCCGATGAAATCTTCTTCCTCGTTGTCGCTCCTGGTATGCGCTCCTGGTTTGCTGCTCGATCGCCGTTTTCTGCTGCATATTTCACTACGTCCAGCTTGTAATCTGCAGTATATGTATTCCTTTTCGGTGCCATTTTTGTTCAGCCCTTCTCAGTTTTTTTTTAATGATCCATTTTAATAGCTACGGCAGTAGCATATAGCATATAGCAGTTAGCATCCCATGACCCACAATGCACTTCTGCCATGACCCTCCCCCGCTGAATTCTTATTGGTTGAAGTGTGTGTGACGATTGCTGACATTTGTTTCGTCTCTTCCGTGAATGAGATAAATAATATTATTTGACATTTTACGGTAATGTGTTAATAATTTCACACATAAGTCGCTCCGGAGTATAAGTCGCACCCACGGCCAAACTGTGAAAAAAACTGCGATTTATAATCCGAAAAATACGGTACCTCTCGATATATTTTTACTTAAACTCGATATTCGATATATATCGCGATATATTTTCCGGTGAAAATATTTATATAAAGATATACATTTTTGAGCAAGATTCACTGAAATTGAAGTGAATGACAACTGTACTGTTAACAGTCAGTAGCACTTTTATTAACCTAGTTAGTCAAGATGGGTATTAACAGCACAGAAAATAAACCGTTTAAGTAGCTCAGAATTACATAACATCAATAAAATAGAAAAACAAAGAATGTATAAATAAAATAGAAACATATTCTTTCTACATAAAATTAATAACTTAGCTGTGCAAATAACACAAAATGTATCAAACTCAGATAAAAAATTAATTTGCAGGCAGGCACTTTTTAATTCCCAGTCGATGATGTAATGGACAGTCACACACGTACGGTGTGTGTGACAGTCCTACTAGACCTACAGTCCTACTAGACCACTCGTCTGTGGTCAGCGCCAATAAGTGACTTGACTTAATTGTGCGAATATGATCTTGTTTGTTTCAAAATGATTCAACTACGGTATTCAATGTCAAAATATAAAGAATAGAAATAATGAACAAAATGTCAGCTACTGTCTTGTTGTAAAACACCAATGAAAATGAAATGTAGCATTTAGACAGACTATACTGTAGCAAAAGTCATCACATGTCCACAATCATGTGTGTTCTTAAATGTGTATTCCACGTTTTCCATGTCGAGAGCAGTTTTGATTTAGGCTTACATGGTAAACCACTCAAATGTTGGCCATTGTTTTATCCAGACGCATGCATTTGTCCAAATGTGGCCAAGTAGACACATTGTGGATTTCCTGGATGTTGTCTACATCGCTAATAGAAAAATCTAAGGAAGAGAATCCCTCTGCCATCTTCCACTAGTTTTTTTTAATATATAAATCGCCCGCTTGGCCTAATCTCAACCAATCGTGATTCATCATAGTAAGCAACCAACCAATCATGGATGTTCTTATACGTGCAAGCGCGTCTTGGAAGGGGAGGGGTTTAGTACCCGTGGAGGGGAGCAGGGGAGAACAAGGAACACAACAAATAAGCGGCATTTGGTCATTTTAACGTGAAATAAGTTATATCGATATTGCGATATTTTCTTAATTCATATCTTGTTTAAAAATATATCGATATATTGTACAAACTCGATATGTCGCCCAACCCTACCACACAGTCAACAAATTGTTATAAACGCGCAAAATGCGACCATATTCCTGTGTAATTGTGACTTATGTACACGTTTTTGTGACAAGTGACTACAAAATCAGTGTAATTCCTATTACATGAATTCCTAAAATATGATAAAAAATACATTTTATAATGGGAGGGAAAAGCATGCCACTTTTTGATTTCCAAAATGTGCTATGTCTACCAAATTGGTACATTATATTGTGTTGAATACAATATTAAAATAGTGATCAATGTTCCAGCCTTGGCAGTGTTCTACATTTAAGAGTTGTTTTTTTTTTTGCAAAGACCACACTGCCTTGGGTTGGAATTAAATACTATTTTAGCAAATGATCATCTCGCCATCTCTTGTGCTAAATTATTGACGGGTCACAGTGACACAGCCAAAGAACTTGTACTTGTGTACAAATGTTTGGCGGCTGGAGGAATGTTTATGACGTCGTTGTCTAATTTACATAACCATGATGCATGTGTATGTTTTTTGAAAAGGCTAAAAAAAAAGTTGGTGTTATTAACACATGAGCATCATAAAAAAATGCACCTCTCTGTAACGATGGCGGAACATTGAAATTCTACCATGTTGAACTCCGTAAAAGAAAACAGATTTTTTTTTTTTTTCAAGGTAAACACATTGGCTTACCCACTGCATTTTTGCTGTCCAGTCTCTGTTTTCAGTGTGTACTTTTCTTTTTTTAAGCTTTGCCTTTAGTGCTGTCAAATGATAACTAAAAAAAAATCTGATTAATCACACTTTTGAATTTGGATTAATCAAGATTAATCCCAGTTTATTACTCGCCTGCATGAATTTAATTAACTTTAAAAATACCCTAATATCTGGACACAAATTAAATGATATTGTCAGAATGTCATCCAGGAGCATTTTAAAAACAATTTACCCGCATTCACGACTTTTTTTGCTTAAAACTTGGTAACAATTTGATCTAAAAATGAATCTGCGTACATACATGAATAATGTGATCATTTTTAGTGATTAATCACCTGAGTTGACTTGTTAGTTTTGACAGCCCCCGTTGCTATTAGTTCCATGTTTGTTTACATGCCAGTCATCTTCCTCTACTGCGGATTGTGGCTTCGTTGTAACACGTGCGCCTTGCTGTTGCCCTCTACAGGTCGCAGGAAGTACTGCATGAATGTGCACTACTCTTGTGAGACTTAGGCCATGTCCGCACGAAATCGGAGAGTTTCAAAAACACATATTTGGGGTTAAAACAATCTCCATCCACACAATTGTAGTTTCAAAACTGTCTCTGTCTACACACAAATGCATACACCTGCTGTCATGCACATTTTGTCCAATCAGAAGCCTGAAAAAAGCAGCAATAGCTGACTTGGTGGCATTACATCTCCTATTATGTTTATTTTGATTTGGTTATTTTGCTATACTAGACGTACAATGACATGTACGCTATCTTTAAAACCAGCCTGCACGTACACAGAATCCTGGGAACATTATTAAAGAGTGAGTGCACGCCTGTGCTTTTAAAAGCCAACACTCATAGAATTATAACGTGTTCAGCAACATGGTGATGTGTTACATGTGCAGTGAAGTGTACATTATTTCTAAGATCAGCATGCATTAACGAGCCAAGAAAACCATTTTGCATGTGTAAGTGCCTATATAAAGCGCACAGACGTGCGTGTGTCGCTGCAAAACTCTCATGGAATTATAAAGCATTTAATCATGGATAGTGATATGGTACAAGTGTAATGAAGTGTATTTTGTCTTTAACATCAGTACACACTACAAGGAGGACGCTACATTGGGTTTTTTTTAGTTGCTTGGTTGCTTTTTACGCGCGAGCACGGTCGTGCTCGGCTCCATCTACAAAAATGGAAGCAGCACATTTAAGTTAACTTCATGATTTGTCGTTAAATAAGGACTAAAAACATAAGATAATGTTGCAACTTTCTTATGACGGAGCAAAAAGTCTTGCTTGTCAAAGTTGTCCCATCAGCTGGAAATTCCACAGCGATCTCATCCAAAACAGCTGACTGTCATTAGTGCTGGCGGGAGTGTCGCAAAGGCCATTTTGATGTGTCTTTTTTATTGATGTTGAGTGAAAATAGCAGCATGTTTACGTTCAAACTAGGGCTGGGCGATATATCGATATACTCGATATATCGCGGGTTTGTCTCTGTGCGATATAGAAAATGACTATATCGTGATATTCAAGTACACGTTCTCACGCAGTTGCTTTTAGCTGCGGACATTACACTGCATGCGTTTCTCACTCTTTGTTGTCTCTCCTTCTCACAGAGACACGTAAAACAAGCGCACCTTCTTACATACGTCACATACGTATACGCCCTCGCGGAGCAGAGAGGTAGCGGCATGGGTAACGTTAGCTGTGGTGCGAGTGGTAATACGAGAGAAAGAAGGTGCGAATCTGGTAACAAATGAAGGAAGAATTAATGCCCAAAAAAAACAGCAAGGGGTCCATCGTCTGGCGGTGGTTTGGCTTCAAGTGGGAATATGTCGAACAGACAACCGTATTTTTGTCAAGTGTGGGGCAAAAGCGTTGCTACAAAAATTAGCATTACTGCTAATATGTAGCATCATTTGAAAAGACACCTGCTAGAGAATGAGGAGTGCTTACTCCGCATGTCAACATCTCCGTTCAGTGCCACACCAACAAAATGCACAAATCAACACCGTATGAAAAAAATAGTCAACAACAGAAGGAGATAACGTCCGCAGTAACCTACCACATAGCGAAGGACATACATTATTTGATTTCCTATTATGCAGCTCATTTTTATTTGACAGTTATTGAAATATCTTGTGTGACATCATGCACTTAGTTGTGATTTCCCTCTCTGCATGAAAGTTTAAAATGAGCATATATTAATGCAGTATGAACAAGAATGTTTTAATGTAGACCCATAGAATCATCATACTGCTGTGATTATATGCATCAGGTGTTAATTCAAGGCTAAGGCAAAATATCGAGATATGTATCGTGTATCGTGACATGGCCTAAAAATATTGAAATATTAAAAAAAGGCCATTTCGCCCAGCCCTAGTTCAAACATACATTAAGTCCTCTTATAGTGTGTTTAAAAGCAGCAAGGCAGTGTTGTCGAGCTTGGAAATGACAGCGCACAACCGTGATGTCATCACAAGTCTCCGTTTGTGCCGTGTACACGCATAGGCTAAGCGGAGAGTTGCTAAGCGGAGAGTTTTGGAACTCTACACTTTGGCCAGCGTTTGTAAAAGTCTGCGTTTTTCAAGACAAAAATATGCGTCTGCGTGTAGACAAGAGGCCTAAATGCGGAGATAAGTATGCGTTTGTTAAGTATCTGTGTTTGTGTGGACATGGCCTAAATGGCTTACATTTGGGTAATGTTCGGTGGGCCAAATGAAAAGCTTTGGCAGGCCAGACATTGTCTGCGGGCCAACCATTGAGGGTCCCTGAGCTATACTGTATAGTGATGCTATTTTTATTATAGGCAACATTTTGGGATTTTTGTATGAGGGAATAAGGGTGGGAATATTAATCGTTGATTTTATTCCTGCTGATTTAGGCTCCTCGAGTTTGTAAAATACCGTAAATGCTACATGTAGCTATGGTTTGGTGGTATGGCTGAAAACTGTATCATGATATAAGTTTTTTTATATTGGTCGATAGCAAACATTTTTGATATTTTTTATGTGTTATGCAAAATAAGGACCAGGAGAAAAATATATTAAATGTTAACATTTTTATTTCAAATGTAGCCTTCTTCCTCTGACTATAATCCCCTCGGAAATAAAGGCAGAAAGAAACAACCCAGGAAAACACTCAATCAATGTAAACTAAATTTTAAAATCACAATAAACACTTAACATTAACTTTTTTTAAATTTAAGTTCAAAAATAAGGAATTTGTAAGAAATGCTTAATAAAGTGTAACAAAATAGTGCAAAGTGTGAACATGTAAACATAAAGAAACCTGAGAAGAACAATTTTTTCCAGGGTTACTGCCAGGAAGTTACATGGTCTGTGTAACATTTAATTTGGTCTGTTATTCCTTTTTAGTTATGGAAATTAATTTATGTGATGCAGTAATTATTACTTAAATATTATTAGACCAATTTATTACTTTAAAGCAGCACATGTTTTTTATTTTGTTATTTATTGTATTTATACAGTCCCGCACTTTGGTTCCTACCTGTTGTTTCTGTACACCCGAATAAGGAACGGAAGAGGACTGAAAAGAAAAGATGAGCGCAGCAAAGAAATACGGTCCGTTTGCAAAAATCCAAAAAAGTGCTAGACAGTTAGTGACATTTCCTGTTTTATTGACAAATTATTTGCTTTGTGCAGCACATATATTTTTAGATTCTCTTCTCATTCCATGCAGAGAACCAACAGCGATATAGCAAATATAAATAATATATAAATCGTTGATACTGTTATACGATTGGCTGTTTAGCGTGTGCCTCCAATTACTCACTGATGACTCCCTGTTTTGCTAGATTACCAAACCGAGAGTGCCTTTATTCATGCAACCACCCATTTTACAGTCTTTACAGTTTCTTCCGAACAAAAAAATAAATAAATAAACATATCGAAGGTTTTTTGATATCGATTACATGTCTATCGCTGTATATATTGAGATTGTTTTATCGGCCCAGCCCCATGTACTGCTTTTATCGGAAAAAACACAGTATTCTATATTCGCGGCATGTGTGGTCTACAAAAGCAATCATTTGCCAGGGCCTCTAATTCACGCTGTGTCAAAAAACATCAGCTGTTGTAGTAGGCAACCACCTGATACATTTTTTTTTTATTCCACAAGTTGGCAGTAACATGTGTGATCAGCATCCAGCAGCTTTATCTACCTCTGACTACGCTTTAAAATGTTTCTCAGCTGTTGGTGTAAAAGTAATGGTGTACTGTTGTTTACAATAATTTTAAGGGTCTTAATCATGATGCACTTACCGCTATTACAACATTGGTTGTTACATGCAATGTGACTAAGTTTTCCTTTCCACTTTGTCATGCACTCTAAATTATTATTCATGTTAAAAAAAAAGTTTTTAAATGTGTTTCAATTTATAGAAGTATCCCAAATAACGCCCCATCCTCTTTGGGGTTTAGGTTTAGGCTTTATCTATAGCAATCTTTTATTGTAACACGTTGAATGTGTTTTTTAACACCACAGGGCTTTTATCCCGTTTGGGTCGTAGCGGAGAGAAGCCGTACGCGCCACTGAATCTCTTAGCAGACTTTGCGGGCGGCGGGCTCACCTGCGCCCTTGGTATCGTCCTGGCGCTGCTGGAGCGGACAAAGTCGGGGAAAGGACAGATCATTGACGCTAGCATGGTCAGTAAGCATTCTGTGGTGTGTCACAGTTTTGAATTCCCCTCACAAATCAGTATACTCGAGTACATACTTGCTATTTCTTCAGTGTAAACCGAAGCATTGAAGTGGGAGTAGTCATTGGTGTAAAATAATAAACCTGGATGACGGGAAGAGTATTTGATGTGCACTTTTAGTCACAGCAGCCCCCCTGCATTAATGTATTGCATTATATACGTTCCTTATTTCCTTAAATGGAATTGAAAAAAATCTGTGATGCATAAACATGATCTATCTGATTGCCATGCCCATATAGCAATAGTGCCGTTGTTCTGAGGACATTTCCAAACCGGCAGTATGCTGACTGAAAACGCCTTATCTTGCTTGGTAGCAGTTAGCCACTTAAATACTAATATTGTTAATTGACTACATACCATTTATTTTCCCTGAAGTTAATATTCTGATTCTCATGTGAAAGTAAGGACTGTTTACAAAGTTTATATTTTTAGTGCTGTCAAATGGTATTTTTTTCATCAGGTTAATCACACTTTTGAATTATGAATAATCATCAAGTTGTTACTGGCTTGCATATTTAAAATTTAAAAAAATTTTTGGACACAAATGCAATTTTACTGTCAGAATGTTAGACAGGGACATATTTTATATGTTTTAATTGTATGCACGTCATTTATTTGCTCAAAACTTGGTAACACTTTTGTCTAAAGTCCCATTGGGGTTTATTTTAAAGTGACATTTTTTAGCAGGCACAGCAGTCTGAGACTCCTATCTAGTTTTTGCATTGACCTGGTCACTGACTGTATAACAATCGGCGGCGCTTTTCAGGTAACAATTAGCGGGTAAGGTAAAGTGACATGCGGGGTCAAAATAAATTGCGTGATTAATTTGTGTATATACATGATTAATGCGATCATTTTTGGTGATTAATCACATGAGTTAACACATTATTTTTGAAAGCCCTAATATTTTTATACCAAATGCGAGAATTTGGTTCTTATCCTCATATCTACTAGCTTTTTTCAACCCCAAACAATGTAATTGAAAACGTTTGTGTTGAACCATTCTGATGTCATGTGATCGAAACACTGTATTGGGGATGTAACAATATGAACATTTCATATCACGGTTGTCGTGACCGCAGTATTGTTGAATGTACTTACACACACACTAAACTCTGTTGACCAAGCAATTAAAAAAATTACTAAAAAAATAGACACACTGTTAGAAAACCCACTATTTTGCAGGTTTTGTGTTTATTATGATTCATTGAATGCACCGACCGTGGGCAGCACGGTGGAATAAGGGTTAGTGCATGTGCCTCACAATACGAAGGTCCTGAGTTCAATCCCGGGCTCGGGATCTTTCTGTGTGGAGTTTGCATGTTCCCTCCGGGTACTCCGGCTTCCTCCCACCTCCAAAAACATGCACCTGGGGATAGGTTGATTGGCAACACTAAATTGGCCCTATTGTGTGAATGTGAGTGTGAATCTGGTCTGTTTATCTGTGTTGGCCCTGTGATGAGGTGACGACTTGTCCAGAGTATACACCGCCTTCCGCCCGATTGCAGCTGAGATAGGCTCCAGCACCCCCCGCGACTCCAAAAGGGACAAGCGGTAGAAAATGGACGGATGGATGAACGCACCGTAAAACACCGTAGTATCTTATTCCTGAGTATAGAACGATCACTTTGTTTTAAGAGAGCACCGCTTCTAGGTTAAATGCGCACAATTGAATAGCTTAATTGCTCAGACAGCAATGTGTTTAATAGTTTACATTGGGTTATGTCGTGAATGTCTAATTTTTTCATGTTAGCAATCTGGGGCCAGTCAGTCCATGAGTTTATCAAAGTGCAGTTATCAAGCACGGTTTTCCCATAATTTGAATTTAAAATGGTAATAACTGTCAGGACTTTTACCGCGGTTATAATTAATATTGTTTATTGTTACCTACTAAAGCAGGGGTCCCCAAACTACGGCCCGCGGGCCGGATCCGGCCCCCCAGCATCCAAAACCCGGCCCACGGGAAGTCCCTAATTAAAAAAAGAAGTTTTAATTTTTTTAATTTTTTTTAATCTTTTCTTTCTAATCCATTTTCTACCGCTTGTTACTCTCGGTGTCTCCTGGCCGCTCAGGCAAATCATATTGTCTAAAAATGAATTTTCCCATTGATAACGTGAAAATGTTAAATGTCAAAATGGATTAAAAAGACAACGTGTGTGTGTGTGTGTGTATATATATATATATATATATATATATATATATATATATATATATATATATATATATATATATATATATATATATATATATATATATATATATATACACACACACACACACACACACACACACACACACACACACACACACACAGGTCCCCGGCCAATTTTTTATTTTAACCCAATGCGGCCCACGAGTCAAAAAGTTTGGGGACCCCTGTATTAAAGCATGCATACTACCTTTCGTTAGTGTCAGGACTTGGTCCTTGGGGTTTGTTTTCCCGGAAGGCAACGGAAAGTTGGCGCGGGCAAGACGGGAATGTGAGTACATGTTTAATATTTTAACTCAAAAAGGGATCAAACAAAAGGCGCGCACAATGGCGGAGGTACAAAACTTGGCTAATGAAAACAGAAGACTTGCACAAAGGCAAAAAACTGTAAACATGAAACAAAAACTTACTTGGCATGGGACTGTGAACATGGCATGAAGCAGAGTGATGATAACGGGTGATGTTGCCAAGGAGACTAACTGAAAACAATGGACTTAAATACTACAGACATGATTGACAACAGGTGTTTGAGACCGAACGTGAAAACAGGTGCAACTAATCGGTCGTCATGGTGACAAAACAAGAGTGCACAAATAGTCCAAAAACAAAACCGAACATAACTAAAACAAAACATGATCACACAGACATGCCAGTTAGGGAAAGCTGTACGTGCTAAAAAAGTATTTTACTTGATTTGTTGCTCCTTCCATCCATCCATCCATCTTCTTCCGCTTATCCGAGGTCGGGTCGCGGGGGCAGCAGCCTAAGCAGGGAAGCCCAGACTTCCCTCTCCCCAGCCACTTCGTCCAGCTCTTCCTGTGGGACCTCGAGGCGTTCCCAGGCCAGCCGGGAGACATAGTCTTCTCAACGTGTCCTGGGTCTTCCCCGCGGCCTCCTACCGGTCGGACGTGCCCTAAACACCTCCCTAGGGAGGCGTTCGGGTGGCATCCTGACCAGATGCCCGAACCACCTCATCTGGCTCCTCTCGATGTGGAGGAGCAGCGGCTTTACTTTGAGCTCCTCCCGGATGGCAGAGCTTCTCACCCTATCTCTAAGGGAGAGCCCCGCCACCCGGCGGAGGAAACTCATTTCGGCCGCTTGTACCCGTGATCTTGTCCTTTCGGTCATAACCCAAAGCTCATGACCATAGGTGAGGATGGGAACGTAGATCAACCGGTAAATTGAGAGCTTTGCCTTCCGGCTCAGCTCCTTCTTCACCACAACGGATCGATACAGCGTCCGCATTACTGAAGACGCCGCACCGATCCGCCTGTCGATCTCACGATCCACTCTTCCCTCACTCGTGAACAAGACTCCGAGGTACTTGAACTCCTCCACTTGGGGCAAGATCTCCTCCCCAACCCGGAGATGACACTCCACCCTTTTCCGGGCGAGAACCATGGACTCGGACTTGGAGGTGCTGATTCTCATCCCAGTCGCTTCAAACTCAGCTGCGAACCGATCCAGTGAGAGCTGAAGATCCTGGCCAGATGAAGCCATCAGGACCACATCATCTGCAAAAAGCAGAGACCTAATCCTGCAGCCACCAAACCAGATCCCCTCAACGCCGTGACTGCGCCTAGACATTCTGTCCATAAAAGTTATGAACAGAATCGGTGACAAAGGGCAGCCTTGGCGGAGTCCAACCCTCACTGGAAACGTGTCCGACTTACTACCGGCAATGCGGACCAAGCTCTGGCACTGATCATACAGGGAGCGGACTGCCACAATCAGACAGTCCGATACCCCGTACTCTCTGAGCACTCCCCACAGGACTTCCCGAGGGACACGGTCGAATGCCTTCTCCAAGTCCACAAAACACATGTAGACTGGTTGGGCAAACTCCCATGCACCCTCAAGGACCCTGCCGAGAGTATAGAGCTGGTTCACAGTTCCACGACCAGGACGAAAACCACACTGTTCCTCCTGAATCCGAGGTTCGACTATCCGGCGTAGCCTCCTCTCCAGTACACCTGAATAGACCTTACCGGGAAGGCTGAGGAGTGTGATCTCACGATAGTTAGAACACACCCTCCGGTTCCCCTTCTTAAAGAGAGGAACCACCACCCCGGTCTGCCAATCCAGTGGTACCGCCCCCGATGTCCACGCGATGCTGCAGAGTCTTGTCAACCAAGACAGCCCCACAGCATCCAGAGCCTTAAGGAACTCCGGGCGGATCTCATCTACCCCCGGGGCCTTGCCACCGAGGAGCTTTTTAACTACCTCAGCAACCTCAGCCCCAGAAATAGGAGAGCCCACCACAGACTCCCCAGGCACTGCTTCCTCATAGGAAGACGTGTTGGTGGGATTGAGGAGGTCTTCGAAGTATTCCCTCCACCGATCCACAACATCCGCAGTCGAGGTCAGCAGAACACCATCCTCGCCATACACGGTGTTGATAGTGCACTGCTTTCCCTTCCTGAGGCGGCGGATGGTGGTCCAGAATTGCTTCGAAGCCGTCCGGAAGTCGTTTTCCATGGCCTCACCGAACTCCTCCCATGTCCGAGTATTTGCCTCTGCGACCGCTGAAGCCGCACACCGCTTGGCCTGTCGGTACTTGTCCGCTGCCTCAGGAGTCCTATGAGCCAAAAGAACCCGATAGGACTCCTTCTTCAGCTTGACGGCATCCCTCACCGCCGGTGTCCACCAACGGGTTCTAGGATTACCGCCACGACAAGCACCAACTACCTTGCGGCCACAGCTCCAAGCAGCCGCCTCGACAATAGAGGCGCGGAACATGGTCCATTCGGACTCAATGTCCAGCACCTCCCTCGTGACATGTTCAAAGTTCTTCCGGAGGTGGGAATTGAAACTCTCTCTGACAGGAGACTCTGCCAGACGTTCCCAGCAAACCCTCACAATGCGTTTGGGCCTGCCAGGTCTGTCCGGCATCCTCCCCCACCATCACAGCCAACTCACCACCAGGTGGTGATCGGTAGAAAGCTCCGCCCCTCTCTTCACCCGAGTGTCCAAAACATACTCATTGTTGCTCCTTTTCTTTAAAAAAAAAAAAAGTATCAACAGGGGTCTGAATATTTGTAAAATGTATTGGCTAAGTTGGCAGCAATGATCCCTCCTGCTACATGTTCTTATTTTCTGGCAGTCTAGGGGCCTCATTTATAAAACTGTGTGTGGTAAAACATCAGATCAATAAAACCACACATGTACGCACTCTTTTCATTATCAATCACATCTGCAATGAATTGTGTGCAGAAGAGTTAATCCATTAATAGATAATTGTGGAAGGCGGACTAGTGCTCCAATCACTCTATCACAAAAAAATAAGAGTTGTAGGAATTAATGGAAACTCAAGACAGCCATGACATTTTGTTCTTTACAAATGTATGTAAACTTTTGACCACGACTGTATGTACGCACGTGTAGAACTGATTTGAGTATTAAATAATTAACAAGGTGGTGCTATACCTGGCTGCAAACAGCCAGGTATAGCAGTTGGTTCAGGCGCCACCAGTTTGCTGTCTAAAGAAGTAACAGGTCAGTTACTTGAAATTGAGCTACGTCCTTGCCACACTTCCGCAATAGCTGCCAACCTCTCTAGACAGTATTTTTTTTGTTAATAACAGTAGTTGAGAACAATTAGAGAAAAATGTTGTAGTTCTATTTTCATTTCTATGGCCGATCCAGGAAATGGAGTTACTTGTCCATCCTTAAAGTAATTGCATCGCCCCGCTAACGAGCTCTGTTTACAGGTGGAAGGAGCGGCGTACGTGGGCTCCTTTGTTTGGAAATCCCACAGCATCGGTATGTGGGACCGTCCACGAGGAGAGAATATGTTGGATAGCGGCGCACCCTTCTACGACACCTACCGGACATCTGATGCCAAGTACATGGCCGTAGGCGCCATCGAGCCACAGTTCTACCAACAGCTGCTGAAGGGTTTGTGGACACCTTTTTGTTTGACTTTTTATTGTCTCATTACTGCCACTTTCGGGACTGAACACGTCAACCCATAAAAGTACTTCATAGATTGAAACCACCAATTGTAAGTGTGGAGCCAGAAAACTTTGAATCCATACATTCTTCAGTTATTATTCCGCACCACTCATTAGCTGCTCAACTTAACCTACTGTAACTGTATTTATTTTTTCTTTCAAGGTTTGGAATTGGACGCAGACCAGTTACCACCGCAGATGAGCTTTGACGACTGGCCGCAGCTCAGGCGGATCTTCTCAGAGCGTTTCGCATTGAAGACCCAGGCGGACTGGTCCAGAATTTTCAATGGAACAGATGCGTGCGTGACGCCTGTGTTGTCGTTTGACCAGGTGAGCGTGCACCCACACAACCAGGAGAGGGGTTCCTTCATGAAGGACTCCGGCGGGGAGGAAAGCCCTCGGCCGGCCCCGCTCCTCTCTCGTACCCCCGCAGAGCCTTGTGTTGCCTCTGGCCTGCTAACTGGAGAACACACAGTGGAGGTTCTGCAGGAATATGGGTTTAAAACATCTGAAATAGACAAGATGCTCGCAGCAGGAGTTGTGGAAGCTAATGCCGTTAAGGCAAAATTGTAGAACAAAAAACGGTAACACTTTAGTATGGGGAACATATTCTAAGTAACAAAGACTTAATTTACAGTTATTGGTTAGGGTTAGAGTTAGGGTTGTACTGTATTATACTGGTTATATAATAAAGCCATGCAGAATAAGGCATTAATAAGTAATTAATAATGACTAATTAAGAGCCAATATGTTACTAATTTGCATTTTTATAAGCAACTAATTAATGATGAATATGTTCCCCATACTAAAGTGTTACAGAAAAAACAATTAATTCAAATATTAATATTGCCTAATTTTTTAATGTTGTACAAGCTATCTTTTGGTATTGAAAAAGACTAGAAAAAGTTGTATTGACACTGAAATTGAAAGTATTGGTTTTGTAAAATGAATTTAAAAAATAAAAGTCTTTAAAAAAAAAAATAATAAAAAAAACATTTGTGGGTATATCAGTTAAACTGTTATTTGCTCATGCACAAAAACCTGGCATACACCATTCGTCACAATGAGATGTATCAAGAGTAAAATCAACTAGGGCTGGGCGATATATCGAGTTGGTAAGATATATCGATATATTTTTAAACAAGATATGAATTGAGAAAATATCATAATATCGATCAAATTTAGTTCACGTTAAAATGACCAAACGCCGCTTATTTGTTGTGTTCCTTGTTCTCCCCCACTTCCCCTCCATGGGCTACTAAACCCCTCCCTTTCCTCCTTCCAAGACACGCTTGCATGTATAAGAACATCCATGTTTGGTTGGTTGTTTACTATGATGAGTCACGATTGGTTAGGGACAGGCCAATCAGAAGCAAGATAGGGCGGGTCATCGAACCAGGAAAGGAAATCACAAAGTGCTTACCTGCAAATGTATTTTTTTTTATCTGAGTTTGATACGTTTTGTATTATTTGCACAGCTATGTCATTTATTTTACGTAGAAATAATATTTTTCTGTTTTATTTATTTTATGTAATTCTGTATGACTTAAAGTTTTTTTTCTGTGCTGTTAATACCCATCTTTACTAACTGGGCTAATAAAAGTGCTACTGACTGTTTACAGTACACTTGTCATTCACTTCAATTTCACTGAATATCGCTCAAAAATGAATATCTTTATATGTATGCTTTCACCTGAAAATATATCGAGATATATATGGAGTTTAAGTAAAAATATATCGAGATATACTTTTTCGTCCATATCACCCAACCCTAATATCAACGTGGAAATCTGCTGTGACTCACCCCAACTCCATGCTTCACGTACGCATAATCTACAGTCTGTGGATACTTGGATACAGCGGTGGTGGTCCTTTGGGCTTTGCCAACATTTGACCTCAACAATATAAAAAGATCAAGCGAAGGACGCAAAATCCACTTTTTCGTCAAAAAACATATAATGTTTTCAATTCTTGTTAATTTTTGACGTCTGTTAATTTTATAGGCAATCATTTTCCCACCTATTACTGTCACAATGTGTTCCTGTGACTCCAGCACCAACTTGGCCAGTCGGGCGTACAGCAGCAGCAGCCCGTGGCGGCACAAATGGCACCGGAGACGGTGGAGAACTGGGCCAAATCTGTGTCACGTATGGCTGTGACATCAAGTCCTTGCCTGGGTTTTATTAATAAATTGAGTAACCACACAAGAGTAAAAGTCTATCGTACCCTTTGTGGTATGCTGGCATGATTAAATTTAAAAGATTGAAAACCAAATAATACTTAATTTTCACATGAAATCTGGCTGAGCAGGATATTATGTATAAACGCATTTTGTTGTAAATTACACAAATTATATTTGTATTGGGGGTAATCATCTTCTGAAGGTTTTTTTTTTTTACAGATTATTGCAGCAACTATCTTTTTAAACTAAATACAGCACTAATTGATCTCCGGTCCCCTAGCTTGCCTGTTTTGGCCATGCACAGCCATCGTCTTCTTCACCTTCCTGACTTTTTCGTTTTTAGAATCAGAATCAGAATCAGAATCAGAATCAGCTTTATTGTCATTACGCAAGGTAACGAGATTGAGGCCATTCCATACAGTGCGATGTGTGCATGCTAGAAAAACAATGTGCAAATATATAAAAATATAAAAAATGTAGAAGTGCAATGAATATGGTGTGAAATGAATATATACATGAAAAAAAACAAAACAAAAACAGGGTGGTTGGTGGAATGGGTTATTGCACCGAAGAGAAGGCAGTTATGAGGGACAATGGGGCAGTCCGTTCAGGATGGTTATGGCCCTGGGGAAGAAGCTGTTCTTTAGTCTGTTTGTTTTGGTTTTAATGCACCTGTAGCGCTTCCCAGAGGGCAGCAGGTGGAACAGGTCAGAGCCAGGGTGGGTGCTATCCTTGATGATGGCACTGGCTCTGTTGAGGCAGCGGGAGGTGTAGATGTCCGTCAGAGAGGGGAGAGGGCGGCCGATGATCTTCTGAGCCGTCTTGACCACTCTTTGCAGCCTCTCCCTGTCTGCTGCAGTGCAGCTGCCGTACCATACCGTAATACAGTAGGTCAGCAGGCTCTCGATGGACGAGCGGTAGAAGGTCAGCAGCAGGTCAGGCTTCAGGTTGTACTTCCCGAGGACTCTAAGGAAGTGTAGCCGCTGCTGAGCCTTCTTGATGATTGATGTGGTGTTGACTGTCCAGGAGAAGTCATTAGAGATGTGGACTCCAAGGTACCTGAAGGTGTGGACCCTCTCTACACGCTCGCCGTTGATGTAGAGGGGGGCAGGGTCGGTGCTGCTCCTCCTGAAGTCGACGATGATCTCTCTGGTCTTGCTCGTGTTGAGAGCGAGGTTGTTCTCCGAAGACCAGGCCGTCAGCTTCAGGACCTCCTCTCTGTAGGCAGCCTCGTTTATTTCAGCCCGTCTGCAGTTTTCGGAGCAGCCATAGACATCTGCAATCAATTCCAAATGTAACAAAGAAATGGCTTATTGCTTGCGCACACTTAAATAAATCTATATTTTCTTGCATATGCTGTTTTCTGGATATAAACGTACGTCAATTTTTAGTAGGAAATCCACACAACTCTTGATACATGAGGCCCCAGGAGCGTCTTAGCTATATATACCGTATTTTCCGCACTATAAGGCGCACCGGATTATTAGCCGCACCTTCAATGAATTACATATTTCATAACTTTGTCCACCAATAAGCCGCCCCGGATTATAAGCCGCGCCTACGCTGCGCTAAAGGGAATGTCAAAAAAACAGTCAGATAGTTCAGTCAAACTTTAATAATATATTGAAAACCAGCGTTCTAACAACTCTGTCCCAAAATGTACGCAAATGTGCAATCACAAACATAGTAAAATTCAAAATGGTGTAGAGCAATAGCAACATAATGTTGCTCGAACGTTAATGTCACAACACACAAAATAAACATAGCGCTCACCTTCTGAAGTTATTCTTCATTCGTAAATCCTTCGAATTCTTCGTCTTCGGTCTCCGAATTGAAAAGTTGCGCAAGCGTGGGATCCAAAATGGCCGGTTCCGTCTCGCCGAAGTCATCGGAGTCAGTGTCGCTGTTGTTGTCCAGTAGTTCTGTGAATCCTGCCTTCCGGAAAGCTCGGACCACAGTTGTGACCGAAATATCTGCCCAGGCATTTACGATCCACTGGCAAATGTTGGCGTATGTCGTCCGGCGCTGTCTGCCTGTCTTAGTGAAGGTGTGTTCGCCTTCGGAGCTGTGTGAAAAAAGCCACCCGGCCTCTTCGCGTAAACTTCCCTTAACCACTCGCTCATCTTTTCTTCATCCATCCATCCCTTCGAGTTAGCTTTTATGATGACGCCGGCTGGAAAGGTCTCTTTTGGCAAGGTCTTCCTTTTGAATATCACCATGGGTGGAAGTTAGCATGGCAAGCTAGAACCACAGTGAAGGATGACTTCTCATTCCCTGTGGTGCGAATATTCACCGTACGTGCTCCCGTTCCACAGTGCGGTTCACAGGAATATCAGTTGCTGTGAAATACGGTAGTAATCCGTGTGCGGATGGAGAGATTGCGTCTTTTTATGAACCGGATCCTTGTCGCTTAGTAGGAGCCATTTTGTGGTCTTTACAGATGTAAACAGGAAATGAAACGTACGGTGATATCCGCGCGTTTTTTCTTCTTCTTCCGGGGGCGGGTGGTTGCTTACAGTAGAAGAAGAAGCGCTTCCTGTTCTATGGGGGCGGGTGCTTTCCTTGGCGGTTGCTTGCGTGGAAGAAGAAGCGCTTCCTGTTCTACCGGGAAAAAAGATGGCGGCTGTTTACCGAAGTTGCGAGATCGAAACTTTATGAAAATGAATCGTAATAAAGCGCACCGGGTTATAAGGCGCACTGTCAGCTTTTGAGCAAATTTGTGGTTTTTAGGTGCGCCTTATAGTGCGGAAAATACGGTATATATATATATATATATATATATATATATATATAAATAAATAAATAGATAGTATATATATAGATAGTCATAATTTTTAACGATAATATGTAACATGCCCATCAAATTAAATACATTGTAAAAAAAAAAAAAAAGGCTTTTTAAAGTTTGGCACATTTCGTTTCGTTCATTTTTCTTAATTGAACAATATAATAAGAAACAGAATAAAGCATTTTCATTTTCTTGTGTTAGTTAACAAGCAGGTATGTCTCAAGCAATCGACTCAAAGCGCTGAGCTCCCAGGAGTCTAAACTCCACTCCCTGGTCAAAAGACCGCTAGTAAGTTGAAACTAAAAATAATGCAACAAAACCTGAAAAATATAGTGACAGTTTTTTAAAAAAAAACCTGAAGATTGGTATGGAAAAATATCAAAATACACAACCCAAAACCAGTGAAGTTGGCACGTTGTGTAAATCGTAAATAAAAACAGAATACAATGACTTGCAAATCCTTTTCAACTTATATTCAATTGAATAGACTGCAAAGACAAGATATTTAATGTTCGAACTGAGAAACTTAATTTTTTTTGCAAATAATCATTAACTTAGAATTTAATGGAAGCAACACATTGCAAAAAAGTTGGCACAGGGGCATTTTTACCACTGTGTTTCATGGCCTTTCCTTTTAATAACACTCAGTAAGCGTTTGGGAACTGAGGAGACCAATTTTTGAAGCTTTTCAGGTGGAATTATTTCCCATTCTTGCTTGATGTACAGCTAAAGTTGTTCAACAGTCCGGGGTCTCCGTTGTGGTATTTTAGGCTTCATATTGCGCCACACATTTTCAATGGGAGACAGGTCTGGACTACAGGCAGGCCAGTCTAGTACCCGCACTCTTTTACTACGAAGCCACGCTGTTGTTACACGTGCAGAATGTGGCTTAGCATTGTCTTGCTGAAATAAGCTGAAAAAGACAATGCTTGGATGGCAACATATGTTGCTCCAAAACCTGTATTTACCTTTCAGCATTAATGGTGCCTTCACAGATGTGTAAGTTACCCATGCCTCAGGCACTAATACACCCCCATACCATCACAGATGCTGACTTTTGAACTTTGCGCTTCTAACAATCCGGATGGTTCTTTTCCTCTTTGGTCCGGATGACACGACGTCCACAGTTTCCAAAAACAAATTGAAATGTGGACTCGTCAGACCACAGAACACTTTTACACTTTGCATCAGTCCATCTTTGATGAGCGAAGCCGGCGGCGTTTGTGGGTGTTGTTGATAAATGGCTTTCGCTTTGCATAGTAGAGTTTTAACTTGCACTTACAGATGTAGTGACGAACTGTAGTTACTGACAGTGTTTTTCTAAAGTATTCCTGAGCCCATGTGGTGATATCCTTTACACACTGATGTCGCTTTTTGATGCAGTACCACCTGAGGGATCCAAGGTCACGGGCATTCAATGTTGGTTTTTGGCCTTGCAGTGATTTTATATAATAGTTTTTTTAATGTTTTAATTTCAATTCAACATTTTACAATACCAATGCTTGTTTTAGTGTCAATACAACTTCTTTTTTTTTCTACAATGCCAGTGTTATTTTCCAATACTAAAACTTACTGGCCATATATATTTTTGTATTAATTATTAAAAGGTAGACCGGTTAAAACCATTTAAGGTGCTGCATGTCATTGATAAGAGAGGGTGTTAATCTTTTGACCGTGCTGCAAGTTTCAAGCATGTAAACTATGCCCAACATAACACACACTTGTGCATTATTTTGTTAGTTTGAGTGTGCAAAGTTTAGCTACTGACTTAAGGCTATACATTCAATGATGGATATCATAACAACATGACTGCAAATTGTTGACTGCTTTTGTGTGTGTGTGTGTGTGTGTGTGTGTGTGTGTGTGTGTGTGTGTGTGTGTGTGTGTGTGTGTGTGTGTGTGTGTGTGTGTGTGTGTGTGTGTGTGTGTGTGTGTGAGAACGGTAGTGCAGGTGTGTGCTTGACCATTTAATTTTTTTTAATGCGGTTTGTTTTGTAATTGTGTAAAAATATCTTTTTTTTTTTTCTTTTTTTTTTACAGTCTGTTTTTTTAACGAATAATGGTAACATATGCTTACCGGTGGTGATGGTGAATACATGTTTTGTTTAAAAAAAAATTGACGCAGCAGCAGCTTTAAGATCCATCCATCTATCCATTTTCTACCGCTTGTCCCTTTTGGGGTCGCGGGGGGTGCTGGAGCCTATCTCAGCTCATTTTCTAAAAAGAAAACCAAATCAATATCTTGACACGAGCTTGATGCCAAAGCTGACATTTGTGAAGTGGTTGCCATGGAGATACACTTTAATGTATGCAACCTGAAGCAATACGCATAAATAATATGGAAATGTAATATGTCCTGGTTTCGTGACATATACTGTACGATGACATGTTTTTGCTGACATCAACAGCCGCACTTATGTATAATATATATAAATGTGTGCTATTAAAGGGGAATTCAACTCGTAACAGCAAATGTTGTCATTTCTCAGAGCGTTTTAAATTATTTTCTTTTAATAGTGGACCTTTTTTTTTTTGAGCCGCATGCGATAAAGAAATTAAGACATGGAATAATACCCTTAAACCACTGCAGCAGCTGCACGTCATAGTGGGATAGCCAACATGGAGATATCACTTGCCAGTTATTTATTACTTGTTCACCCCCTGGGAGGTGAGGGGAGCAGTGGGCACCAGCGGTGCCGCGCCCGGGAATCATTTTTTGTGATTTAACCCCCAATTCCAATCCTTGATGCTGAGTGCCAAGCAGGGAGGTAATGGGTCCCATTTGTATAGTCTTTGGTATGACTCTGGTTTGAACTCACAACCTACCGATCTCAGGGCGGACACTCTAACCACTGGGCCACTGAGTAAAGCGATTTAATGAATGAGCGATTCATTTATTATGATCTGTAATTAATCAAATTTTTAATCTGTGGTTAAGAGTGTCCGCCCTGAGATTGGTAGGTTGTGAGTTCAAACCCCGGCCGAGTCGTACCAAAGACTATAAAAATGGGACCCTTTATTCCCTGCTTGGCACTCAGCATCAAGGGTTGGAATTGGGGGTTAAATCACCAAAATGATTCCAGAGCACGGCCACCGCTGCGGCTCACTGCTCCCCTCACCTCCCAGGGGGTGAACAAGGGGATGGATCAAATGCAGAGGGTAATTTTACCACACCCAGTGTGTGTGTGACTATCAGTGGTACTTTAACTTTAACTCTATTTTCATTTAAATCCATTACATTATTATGGCAGATCAAAAGATGACCTCAATTTACGATGGGGGATACAGCATAAAATCTATATGACAATATATATATTGCAGCCTCTTGTGATAATGACATATATCACAATATAATATTTGGCATGTAAATAATAAAAACATTTCAAAATGGGTTACAAAGGCTCCTAATTTGACGTATGAAGTAACATGTTTCCAGTTGTATAATTTTCTCAAAACTATTATTAATCTACTTGTTAATTTACTATTAGTAGCTGGTTACTTTCTGTTGTAAAATGGTTATATTTTCCCTTCTGTTAAAATGTAATAAGCACTTAATCTTTTGTTGTTTTGTTAGTTTTGGGTGATACCACACATTTGGGTATCGATCCAATACAAGTAGTTGCAGGGGCAATATTGGTCATACCAATGCTAATAGTGATACTTCAAATGTTCTAAATCATTGAACAAGTACATTTCTCATCACGACTATAATTTGATATAAACACATTATGGCGGTGTAACCGTACCAATTAAATATTTACATTATTTTCTACTTTTGGTTCTTATTTATATCCTTTGGTTTTTGCCCTTAAGTCCCTGGACAAAGGAGGACTTTATTTCCTGACTTTGTAATCAATAACTAAAACAACAAATCAATTTTTGATAATAAAAAAGTATCGATACAACCACTATAGCTGTGGTGTGCAAACTGCGGGCCAAGTGCGGCCCGCCGACGTCTTTAATATGGCCCGCGAGACGTCATGAAATTAATAGGGAATCGTGCCCACAGGGAGATTGCATTCATTTTAATAGTCTGGCAATTTTGATGCGGCTGTTATGTATTACTTATATTGTCCACTAGATGGCGACATATCTTTTAATTATGTTCTGAATGGAAGAAGGCGAAGCATTTACTTAAACTGAACAAAATATAAACGCAACATTTTTGTTTTTGCTCCCATTTTGCACGGGTTGAACTCAAAGATCTAAAACGTTTACTATTTAAACAAAATACCTATTCCTTTAAAATATTGTTCCCACATCTGTCTAAATATGTGTTAGTATTTCTTCTTTGCCAAGATAATTCATCCCACCTCACAGTGCCTTAGGCTGCCCACAATAAAAGGCCACTCTAAAATGTGCAGTTTTGAGGGAGCGTGCAGTTGGCATGCTGACTGCAGGAATGTCCACCAAAGCTGTTGCCCGTGAATTTTTTATTTCTCTACCATAAGCCGTATTCAAAGGCGTTTCAGATAATTTGGCAGTACATCCAACCAGCCTCACAACCGCAGACCACGTGTAACCACACCAGCCCAGGACTTCCATATCCAGCAAGTGCACCTCCATGATCGCCTGAGACCAGCCACCCGGACAGCTGTTGCAACAATTGGTTTGCATGACAAAATAAATTCTGCACAAACTGTGAGAAACCGTCGCTGGGAAGCTCATCTGCATGCTCTTCGTCTTCATCTGGGTTTCGACCTGACTGCAGTTTGTCGTCGTAACCGACTTGAGTGGGCAAATGCTCACATTCGATGGCGTCTGGCACGTTGAAGAGGTGTTCTCTTCACGGATGAATTCCAGTTGTATGGCCGATGGCAGACAGCGTGTGTGGGAGAGCGGTTTGCTGATGTCAATGTTGTGAATGGAGTGTGTAGTGTAGCATGTTTAGCTATTTCCTTGTCCTCCAGTGATAAAAATTGTAAGAAACATAGTTCATTTGCCGCCATGGAGGCGAAGATTCCTGACTTAGAAGTGGTTTTGACTGTTGAGGGACGTTAGCTGCGAGCAAGAATGCTACATTGCGTTGAGGACACGTTCATTCGCTTGTCACTATAAGATTTGCGGGACACAATTAGAATGTGTCATCAACGAAATTTGAATATATCAATACAATCTATTTATCGCCCAGGCCTTCCTTCGTACTTCATCTAAATGAGCCACTTGAATATCTCCATGTATGGTGTAAGTTTACCCAAAGTCAGCCATTGGAGTCTGACGCTGTAGTCAATAAGTTCCTTCTTTTCCTCTGTCCTCTTGCTGTGGGGCAGACTGGCTCGTACATGCACATGCATTCTCTGCCGTTGCCATTTCTAATGCAAAGTAGCGTATAGTTCGAACTTACAGTATATCTGTTATTAGACTTCATATGAAAAAAAATACAATATGGCTGATGAAGATAAGACCCTGTGAAAGTGGAAGCTTGTAATTAAGACCGCCCACAAAACAGCGCATCCTGAAGAGATGGTCAGAAAGCGGCTTGAAAACGACCTGTAAAACATAATCTACGCAACATTTTTGTTACGTTTGGGCCACATGGTGATGTGCGGGTCATTCTCCCAAGATGCAGCAGGAACTCCGGAGGCAAGGTGCAGGTAAGGCGATGATTTATTTTCATAAATCGTTCAAAAATACAAACAAGCGTGCCGATAGCACGGGAAGCAAAGGCGAAACTTAGCACAGGAATCAAAAGATAAACAGGCATTGGCACCAAAAGCAAGATATACACAAACGTAACTTGTTGCTTACAGCAAACAAGACAGCCAGGCAGTTTGTGGCGAAAAATGGGAATAAGTAGCTCTCTGATAAGTGTGACCAGGAGCAAGTGACTGTCCTGAACACTAATGAGAGGCAGGTGAAACTAATCAGCACCCATGGTAACCAAAACAAAAACCTAGGGGTGCTGAAAACAGAATTGAGGTAGTTAAACTAACAGAAACAAAACATGATCCGGGCAGCGGATCATAAACATTTTGACCAAAGAACCACCATTACATGTTATGTAGACCACAAGGAAGTGTTTTGGATGTAGGAAAAAAAAAATCATAACATGCACTTACAGATGTAGCGACCAACTGTAGTTACTGACAGTGGGTTTCTGAAGTGTTCCTGAGCCCATGTGGTGATATCCTTTACACACTGATGTCGCTTGTTGATGCAGTACAGCCCGAGGGATCAAAGGTCACGGGCTTAGCTGCTTACGTGCAGTGATTTCTCCAGATTCTCTGAACCCTTTGACGATATTACGGACCGTAGATGGTGAAATCCCTAAATTCCTTGCAATAGCTGGTTGAGAAAGGTTTTTCTTAAACTGTTCAACAATTTGCTCACACATTTGTTGACAAAGTGGTGACCCTCGCCCCATCCTTTTTTGTGAATGACTGAGCATTTCATGGAATCTACTTTTATACCCAAACATGGCACCCACCTGTTCCCAATTTGCCTGTTCACCTGTGGGATGTTCCAAATAAGTGTTTGATGAGCATTCCTCAACTTTATCAGTATTTATTGCCACCTTTCCCAACTTCTTTGTCACGTGTTGCTGGCATCAAATTCTAAAGTTAATGATTATTTGCAAAAAAAAAAAATGTTTCTCAGTTTGAACATCAAATATGTTGTCTTTGTAGCATATTCAACTGAATATGGGTTGAAAATTATTTGCAAATCATTGTATTCTGTTTATATTTACATCTAACACAATTTCCCAACTCATATGAAAACGGGGTTATAGGCGCAAAGTTGAAAAGCCAGCATCTGTGATGGTATGAGGGTGTATTAGTGCCCAAGACATGGGTAACTTACACATCTGTGAAGGCACCATTAATGTTGAAAGGTACATACAGGTTTTGGAGCAACATACAGGTAAAAGCCAGTAAATTAGAATATTTTGAAAAACTTGATTTATTTCAGTAATTGCATTCAAAAGGTGTAACTTGTACATTATATTTATTCATTGCACACAGACTGATGCATTCAAATGTTTATTTCATTTAATTTTGATGATTTGAAGTGGCAACAAATGAAAATCCAAAATTCCGTGTGTCACAAAATTAGAATATTACTTAAGGCTAATACAAAAAATTGATTTTTAGAAATGTTGGCCAACTGAAAAGTATGAAAATGAAAAATATGAGCATGTACAATACTCAATACTTGGTTGGAGCTCCTTTTGCCTCAATTACCGCGTTAATGCGGCGTGGCATGGAGTCGATGAGTTTCTGGCACTGCTCAGGTGTTATGAGAGCCCAGGTTGCTCTGATAGTGGCCTTCAACTCTTCTGCGTTTTTGGGTCTGGCATTCTGCATCTTCCTTTTCACAATACCCCACAGATTTTCTATGGGGCTAAGGTCAGGGGAGTTGGCGGGCCAATTTAGAACAGAAATACCATGGTCCGTAAACCAGGCACGGGTAGATTTTGCGCTGTGTGCAGGCGCCAAGTCCTGTTGGAACTTGAAATCTCCATCTCCATAGAGCAGGTCAGCAGCAGGAAGCATGAAGTGCTCTAAAACTTGCTGGTAGACGGCTGCGTTGACCCTGGATCTCAGGAAACAGAGTGGACCGACACCAGCAGATGACATGGCACCCCAAACCATCACCCAACCATGCAAATTTTGCATTTCCTTTGGAAATCGAGGTCTCAGAGTCTGGAGGAAGACAGGAGAGGCACAGGATCCACGTTGCCTGAAGTCTAGTGTAAAGTTTCCACCATCAGTGATGGTTTGGGGTGCCATGTCATCTGCTAGTGTCGGTCCACTCTGTTTCCTGAGATCCAGGGTCAACGCAGCCGTCTACCAGCAAGTTTTAGAGCACTTCATGCTTCCTGCTGCTGACCTGCTCTATGGAGATGGAGATTTCAAGTTCCAACAGGACTTGGCGCCTGCACACAGCGCAAAATCTACCCTTGCCTGGTTTACGGACCATGGTATTTCTGTTCTAAATTGGCCCGCCAACTCCCCTGACCTTAGCCCCATAGAAAATCTGTGGGGTATTGTGAAAAGGAAGATGCAGAATGCCAGACCCAAAAACGCAGAAGAGTTGAAGGCCACTATCAGAGCAACCTGGGCTCTCATAACACCTGAGCAGTGCCAGAAACTCATCGACTCCATGCCACGCCGCATTAACGCAGTAATTGAGGCAAAAGGAGCTCCAACCAAGTATTGAGTATTGTACATGCTCATATTTTTCATTTTCATACTTTTCAGTTGGCCAACATTTCTAAAAATCCCTTTTTTGTATTAGCCTTAAGTAATATTCTAATTTTGTGACACACGGAATTTTGGATTTTCATTTGTTGCCACTTCAAATCATCAAAATTAAATGAAATAAACATTTGAATGCATCAGTCTGTGTGCAATGAATAAATATAATGTAAAAGTTACACCTTTTGAATGCAATTACTGAAATAAATCAAGTTTTTCAAAATATTGTAATTTACTGGCTTTTACCTGTATGTTGCCATCCAAGCAACGTTATCATGGACGCCCCTGCTTATTTCAGCAAGACAATGCCAAGCCACATATTACAACAGCGTGGCTTCATAGTAAAATAGTGCGCGTACTAGACTGGCCTGCTTGTTTTCCAGACCTGTCTCCCATTGAAAATGTGTGGCGCAATATGAAGCCTTAAATGCGACAACGGAGACCGCGGACTGTTTAACAACCGTCTTAAGCTGTACATCAAGCAAGAATGGGAAATAATTCCACCTGAAAAGCTTCAAAAATTGGTCTCCTCAGTTCCCACACGTTTACTGAGAGTTGTTAAAAGGAAAGGCCATGTAACACAGTGGTAAAAATGCTCCTGTGCCAACTTTTTTGCAATGTGTTGCTGCCATTAATTTCTAAGTTAATGATTATTTGCAAAAAAAATAAAGTTTCTCAGTTCCAATATTAAATATCTTGTCTTTGCAGTCTATTCAATTGAATATAAGTTTAAAAAGATTTGCAAATCATTGTATTCTGTTTTTATTTATGAAATACACAATGTACCAACTTCATTGGTTTGGAATAAAATATTTAGGGCTGTCGAAGTTCACGCCATAATAACTATAATTTAAAACATGCGATTAACGTTTGGTGCTCTTAAACAGACGATATGAACACATAATTCCTCGTGTTGGTGTGTGTCTGTGTGAGAGAGCGTTGTTGGCAACACAGAGCAACACTTGAGTAAGAGGGCTGCATAAATATATTTAGCTGTATATTTGGCTACAAATCTATTAGAATATAGAAAGGGCTACGGCCTGAATAATATGCTTTGTAGTACAATAATAAGATCAGTGCAATATCTCAATAGAAAATCCTACCAGGAATGCTTTGTTTGGTCACACGGCTGCCACTTTGTTCTGCAAGGTGACATAATATTTCGTAGGCTTTCCCCTCGAGCATATTATTGGATGCTTGCAAAGTGTGTGAGCTAGTGCATACAGTACAGTACAGTGCACACTACATAGTTATGGGACTTAAGCACATGCATGTATGTGAGGAATGTCCACGGCGTGACCTCAAACATCTGACTTTAACCTTGGGGCAGACTCGTGGCAAATAAATGCGTATAAGAACGCACACGTGATTCATTATGCACTGAATACATGTACATGTTCGTCTTCAGAGTGGTTGAACAATCAATGAGTCAATGTAGACGCAATTACAATAAATGCCAACGTTTGCCTCAGTACTGCCATCTATTTTCTTGTGGTTTAAATTTTTGATTCATGTGACATCACATGGACAAAGATAAGACCTTCTGGAGGAAAGTTCAGTGGTCAGATGAAACTAAAATTGAGCTATTTGGCCACAATACTCAGCAATATGTTTGGAGGAGAAAAGGTGAGGCCTTTAATCCCAAGAACACCAAACCTACCGTCAAGCATGGTGGTGGTAGTATTATGGTCTGGGCTTGTTTTGCTGCCAATGGAACTGGTGCTTTATGAGAGTAAATGGGACAATGAAAAAGGAGGATTACCTCCAAATTCTTCAGGACAACCTAAAATCATCAGCCCGGAGGTTGGGTCTTGGTCGCAGTTGGGTGTTCCAACAGGACAATGACCCCAAACACAAAAGTGGTAAAGGAATGGCTAAATCAGGCTAGAATTAAGGTTTTAGAATGGCCTTCCCAAAGTCCTGACTTAAACGTGTGGACAATGCTGAAGAAACAAGTCCATGTCAGAAAACCAACAAATTTAGCTGAACTGCACCAATTTTGTCAAGAGGAGTGGTCAAAAATTCAACCAGAAGCTTGTGGATGGCTACCAAAAGTGCCTTATTGCAGTGAAACTTGCCAAGGGACATGTAACCAAACATTAACATTGCTGTATGTGTACTTTTGACCCATCAGATTTGGTCACATTTTCAGTAGACCCATAACAAATTCATAAAAGAACCAAACTTTTTTGTGACCAACAAGTATGTGCTCCAATCACTCTATGACAAACATAAGAGTCGCCAGAAGAAAGCCATTTCTGTGCAAATGTCACAAAGTATCCCGCTTACATTATGCCAAACAGCACATAGACAAGCCTCAAAACTTCTGGAACAAAGTAATTTGGAGTGATGAGACCAAAATTTAACTTTTTGGCCACTCGACCATGCAGCCCATTTTTCTTCAAGTGCCTCCTTATTGTGCATCTTGAAACAGCCACAGCACACTTTTTCAGAGAGTCCTGTATTTCAGCTGAAGTTATTTGTGGATTTTTCTTTTCTTCAATTTTCCTGGCAGTTGTGGCTGAAATCTATGCTGGTCTACCTGAATCCCTCATTTTCTACTTCTTAATCAGCGTTTGAACACTGCTGATTGGCATTCGCAATTCCTTGGTTATCTTTTTATACCCCTTTCCTGTTTTATGCAGTTCAATTACCTTTTCTCGCAGATCCTTTGACAATTATTTTGCCTTCCCCATGACTCAGAATCCAGAAACATCTGTGCAGCACTGGATGAAAGATGCATCGGTCTGTCAGAAGCCCAGAAACTCACTGACCTTTCATACACACACATTAATTACAAAAAAAACATGTCACAGGTGATGATTGGAACCTTGATTAGCCACTCAAACTTGTTTGTGTCAACTTTTGTGCATGTTATCAGATCAAAGTCACTGGGGTATGTAAACTTTTGATCAGGGTCATTTGGGTACTTTCTTTTGTCATTTTGATTTAAAAAGAGTTCACACAGTTGTTTGCCAATAAATAGCTTCACACAACCATTAAGCACGAGTGGAAGAAAGGTTTTTGTGTTATCATTCATAATCTCTGAAGAATGGCCAATAAATCATAAATTCTCCCAGGGTATGTAAATTTATGAGCACAATTGTGTGTGTGTATATATATATATATATATATATATATATAAAACAGTAATAAATAAATTAAAAATAATACGCCTCTTTGATATCTTGTAAAGCTCTAAGCAAGTCCAAAATATGATATCTATACTTTATTAATATTGATGATTTTACAATATTTATACAAACAATACTATGTATAATATTTATATTTGTATATTTGTATATATATATCTATGCTCCTGATTCCCATACTAATTATCAAAGATGAGATTGGCCGATACCAATACTGATACCAATCACATGTATTAACTGTACATTTTTAAATGTATGTGTCGTTATTGCTTTTGACAGTTCAACAATATCAACACAATATTTTAGCTACTTCCTTATTCTCTTTTATTGCATACATTGGTTTGATCAAAACAAAGTCAATCATCATCATCATCATCGGCGGTCACTCGTGGTCGAGTATGACTGTCTTCCTTCCTGGTCCTTGTGGGTCTTCAGGTGGGCGTGGAGGCCGATTCTGGACCCAATTATTCTGGGGCAATGTGGACAAGGGAATGTAGTGGTGGTGGGTTTGGGTTGGGCCTGTTTGGTGGATGCTCTCTCTTTTCTTAGTCTGCGCTTGTCTTGTGCAGCATGGCGGAGGTCGTCATTATATTGCGCGGCACCCTCACGGACAAGGTTTCTCCACATCGTCCTGTCTGTTGCCTTGACTTCCCAAGACTTAAGGTCTATGCGACACTTTGTCAGGTTTGCCTTGATGTTATCCTTAAATCTCTTCTTTTGACCTCCCGGAGCCCGTTTCCCTTCAACAAGCTGGGAATAAAGGACTTGTTTTGGGAGGCGAGAGTCAGGCATGCGGACTACATGGCCAGTCCATCTGAGTTGGTTTTGGGCTATCGTGGCAGTGATGGTGGGCAAGCCAGCCTCCTCCAGGACGCTGGTGTTGGTGCGTCGGTCCTCCCAGCTGATCCTGAGGATTTTTCTGTGACATCTATGATGATAGGTCTCGAGTGCCTTTAAGTGCCTGCTGTAGGTGGTCCAAGTTTCTGACCCATACAGAAGGGTGGGGAGCACGACTGCTTTGTAGACCAGGATTTTGGTCTTTGCTTGGAGGTCACGGTTCTCGAAGACTCGCTGGCACAGCTGAGGCGGTGGTGAATTTCATCGTCAATGACAGCTTTAGATGACAGGAGGCTCCCGAGATATGGGAAGTGGTCCACATTTTCCAGTCAAATTTTGTCAATTGAGAGGTTTGGGGGCAGGACAGGCGCACTACTGTTTGGTGGTGATTGGTGGAGGATTTGGGTTTTCTTTATATTGATGGCAAGACCAAGCTGTTTGTATGCCTTCGCAAAAGCAGACAGAGTGCACTGTAGGTCCTCTTCTGAGAGGGCTACGAGGGCATTATCGTCTGCATACTGCAGCTCCATGATGGATATGGTGGTGGTTTGACCTTTAGCCCTGAAATGGTTGATGTTGAGGAGTTGACCGTCGGTTCTGTACATTATTTCGACTCCCTGGGGCAGATGTATGTTTGTGAGATGGAGGATAGTAGCAACAAAAATGGAAAATAGTGTTGGAGCGATGACATCAAGTCAATAATAGACTGTAACTAAACACGATCAAAAACTATTATCTATTACTCATTGAAACCCTTTTTGCCCCCAAGTCCTCCTGTGTTCATGGAATTATTCCTTGAGTTAGTAAACATTAACAAAAAAATCGATTTAACCACTACAGTGTCATTCATATACTGATATTACCCTTAGTGTCGACGCCACCATTTTATGCTCCTCTTAAGTGTGGTGCACTGACAGTGACCGTACTGACACACCAAACTGTTGTTATATTATCCTCTCGCTAGACTTTTAGCAGTTAGCTTAGCTATTAGCATGCCTGCTCCTGCTTGCTCTCGGTGTGTAACATGTTCAGCCTTGTCCTCCAGTGATTATGCTACTTGGGGTACTTAGAAATAGTTTATTTTACGTAATGGAGGTGATTATTATGAAGTTACAGGACTGTGTATGGAGACACATAATTAGCTGCTAGCCCCTTGTCAACCGTGGGACTGAAAATAAATCAGCCAGAGGGAATCGCGTTTGCGATCACTATTAAAGGGCATTAGTTGGCAATAGCAATTGATTACTTTTTCAAGAAAATTGTCACATCCCAGGCGCTGTCACATCTCTGGATGCTGGATTTTGAACTTTGCGCCTATAACAATCCGGATGGTTCTTTTCCTCTTCGGTCCAGAGGACACGACGTCCACAGTTTCCAAAAACAATTTGAAATGTGGACTCGTCAGACCACAGAACACTTTTCCACTTTGCATCAGTCCATCTTAGATGAGCAAAGCCGGCGGCGTTTCTGGGTGTTGTTGATAAATGGCTTTTGCTTTGCATAGTAGAGTTTTAACTTGCACTTACAGATGTAGAGATGAACTGTAGTTACTGAAAGTGGTTTTCGGAAGTGTTGCTGAGCATGTGGTGATATCCTTTACACACTGATGTTGCTTTTTAATGCAGTACCGCCTGAGGGATCGAAGGTCCGTAATATCATCGCTTACGTGCAGTGATTTCTCCAGATTCTCTGAACCTTTTGATGATATTACGGACCATAGATGGTGAAATCCCTAAATTCCTTGCAATAGCTGGTTGAGAAATGTTGTTCTTAAACTGTTGGACAATTTGCTCACAAATTTGTTCACAAAGTGGTGACCCTCGCCCCATCCTTGTTTGTGAATGATCGAGCATTTCATGGAAGCTGCTTTTATACCCAATCATGGCACCCGCCTGTTCCCAATTAGCCTGTTCACCTGTGGGATTTTTCAGTGTTTGATGAGCATTCCTCAACTTTCTCAGTTTTTTTGGCCACTTGCGCCAGCTTTCTTGAAACATACTGCAGGCATCAAATTCCAAATGAGCTAATATTTGCAAAAAATAACGACGTTTTCCAGTTCGACTGTTAAGTATCTTGTCTTTGCAGTCTATTCAATTGAATATAAGTTGAAAAGGATTTGCAAATCATTGTATTCTGTTTTTATTTACCATTTACACAACATGCTAAATTCACTAGTTTTGGGTTTTGTAGAAAAGTTTGTATATAAAGGCACAATTTCTCCATAAGAAACAATGTAAACATGAATAATGGGTTCCAGCCCCGACAAAAGTCCATATTTCATTAAATGTGTTATACTTTGAACACACTATAAAGTGTGTATCAAACAAACATCACAAGGGGGTGATGGTTAGTGTCGACAACATTGTGGATACTTCCTTAATGTTTTAAACCAATCACACATAAAAGAGGCTAAAAAACACACATAAAATAGCACTGAGCACATTTCGTTAAAGGGGAACATTATCACCAGACCTATGTAAGCGTCAATATATACCTTGATGTTGCAGAAAAAAGACCATATATTTTTTAACCGATTTCCGAACTCTAAATGGGTGAATTTTGGCGAATTAAACGCCTTTCTATTATTCGCTCTCGGAGCGGTGACGTCATCGGGAAGCAATCCGCCATTTTCTCAAACACATTACAAACACCGAATCAAATCAGCTCTGTTATTTTCCGTTTTTTCGACTGTTTTCCGTACCTTGGAGACATCATGCCTCGTCGGTGTGTTGTCGGAGGGTGTAACAACACGAACAGGAACGGATTCAAGTTGCACCAGTGGCCCAAAGATGCGAAAGTGGCAAGAAATTGTATGTTTGTTCCGCACACTTTACCGACGAAAGCTATGCTACGACAGAGATGGCAAGAATGTGTGGATATCCTGCGACACTCAAAGCAGATGCATTTCCAACGATAAAGTCAAAGAAATCTGCCGCCAGACCCCCATTGAATCTCCCGGAGTGTGTGAGCAATTCAGGGACAAAGGACCTCGGTAGCACGGCAAACAATGGCGGCAGTTTGTTCCCGCAGACAAGCGAGCTAAACCCCCTGGATGTCTTGGCTCACACTACTTCTACCGTCCCTTAAGCCACCGAAAATGAACAAGAGAAGAATATCGACCCTAGCTTCCCTAGCCTGCTGACATCAACTCCAAAACTGGACAGATCAGCTTTCAGGAAAAGAGAGCGGATGAGGGTATGTCTACAGAATATATTAATTGATGAAAACTTTATTCATTACTCGCGGTTTTACGTAAATTATTATACATAAACTGTATTTACCAATAATTTAGCTTAAAAACATTACAACGCTTAAAAACAAACACATACCAATCGTTGGTTAGAAGGCGATCGCCGAATTCGTCCTCGCTTCCTCCCGTGTCGCTGGCTGGCGTGTCGGTTTCGCTTGCATACGGTTCAAACCGATATGGCTCAATAGCTTCAGTTTCTTCTTCAATTTCGCTTAAGCCGCTGAAATCCGAGTCTGAATCCGAGCTAATGTCGCTACCTTGCTGTTCTATCCGCCATGTTTGTTTGTATTGGCATCACTATGTGACGTCACAGGAAAATGGACGGGTGTATATAACGATGGTTAAAATCAGGCACTTTGAAGCTTTTTTTAGGGATATTGCGTGATGGGTAAAATTTTGAAAAAAACTTCGAAAAATAAAATAAGCCACTGGGAACTGATTTTTAATGGTTTTAACCCTTCTGAAATTGTGATAATGTTCCCCTTTAACAGCACTGCTCTCTCACCAGAGAGTGATCAGCCCGCCCACAATGCATGTGCTGCCGGCAACCAAATGGGTGGATGAAACATTCTTATATCAAAGTGTATTTTTATTTGGCCTATGGTTCGGAAATCAAAAAATGTGTACAATAAGGGGTTCAAAAATCAAGGTTCCACTTTATATGCTACACTATCAGAAAAATAAATATAATCTTATCTTTGGGTTATACAGGAGGTGACGAAGCAAATAGCTTTTGTCTCTCATCTAATATACCCTATTAATAATGAATACATTTTCAGGACATGTCAAGGGTTAATAAAAAATAGCTGCGGGCAGAAAATGGCCTCCAGGCCCATTTTGGAAACCTTGGTTATGGTAAGCTAGGAAAATTAGTCTCAGGTAAACAAGAACAAGGGTACCACTGAGTTTATTTTGGTGTGACAATACTGTAGTAATTGCTGATATGTGTAAACGGTCATATTTTCCTCCCTTTATTCATATTACAATATTATGTCATCGTCATTTATCATACATTTTTCTTTTTGATGCTTCTCTGTGGACGCCGCTATTATTTGAAGTCCTTTTATAGTTTTGCACAGATTTGTACAGTGCATCCGGAAAGTATTTACAGCGCTTCACTTTTTCCACATTTTGTTATGTTATTGTCATGATCCTGTCACGACCAGAACAGGACTCTGAACACAGATGCAGGATTTTAAGACAATATATTTATTTGCACAAGGGAAGGGGTCCAAAACAGGAGAAATAAACAGGCTATAAAAACACAACTGACCTGAGCTCTAAACTAACAAAAATATCAATAACTCAAAAACGCTCCGTCTACGGAGGGAAAAAGGGGCTATGAACAAAAAACTACTAAGTATAACAAAAACCGCTCCAATGGAGGTGATGCTAGGAAGCTAATCTTACCTGAGAAAACTTACAAATCAAAATACTCCCATGGATCCAAAAAAAATACAAGAAACGTGGCTGTGGACAATGCTATGGCAAGGGAACGCTGGAGGTACGCACATGAAGTAACGAGACACTCTGGCACAAGACAAGAGGAGGACGAGACATTTATACACATGAGGGAGTGTGACACAGGTGGGAACAATCAGGCAATCAGGAGAGACATCAGACCAGTGAAACAGGAGGAAGGGCAAGTGACCTGAAACGAGAGGGAGAGTTAACCTTTCAAAATAAAACAGGAAATGGCAAGACAACATGACAACAGACGAAACCCAGACAAGACTTCACCCAGGTGTGACAGAACCCCCCCTTCTAGGGCCGACTCCTGACGGCCCAGGGACCTCAGGGTGGAGTCTATAGAAGTCCCGGATCAGGGAGGGGTCATCAATGTTCCGTTGGGGAATCCACTGTCTCTCTTCTGGACCGTACCCCTCCCAATCCACCAAGAACTGTCTACCTCGACCTCTTTTGCGTACCGCTAAAAGTTTCTTGACCCGGTACAGAAGTCCTCCGTCTACAGCTTCCAGCGGCGGTGGGGGGGTTTTGGTGGCTGGGACTATGGGGCTTTCTTTGGCAGGCTTGACTTGGCTGACATGGAAAGTAGGGTGGCCGCGGAGTGACCTGGGTAGGCGGAGGCGTACTGCTGCTGGATTAATGACCTTGGTGATGGGGAAGGGACCCACGAATCTGGGCGCTAATTTCTTGGAGGGAACCTTGAGGTGCAGGTCTTTGGCGGATAGCCATACTCTCTGTCCTGGCCGGTAATCAGGTGCTGGGCGCCGCTTCCGGTCGGCTGCTTTCTTGACCCGATCTCCTTGGCGAGCGAGCACTTGTCGGGCCGCAAGCCAAATACGACGGCATCGGCGCACCAGGGCGTGGGCGGAGGGCACGGAAACTTCTGGCTCTGAGTCTGGGAACACTGGCGGTTGGTAGCCGTAGACACACTTGAAGGGGGAGAAACCAGTGGCAGAGGTAGGCAAGGAGTTATGGGCATATTCCACCCAGACCAGGTGGGAACTCCACGTTGTTGGGTTCTGGGACACGAGGCATCGGAGGCCGGTTTCCAGTTGTTGATTGAGGCGCTCGGTCTGGCCGTTTGCCTCCGGGTGGTATCCTGATGTCAGGCTGGCTGTAGCCCCGATGAGCTTGCAGAACTCCTTCCAGAACCGTGAGATGAATTGGGGCCCCCGGTCTGATACAATGTCTGTGGGAAATCCATGAATTCTAAAAACGTGTTGCATCAATATCTGAGCAGTCTCCTTGGCTGTGGGCAACTTTGGCAAGGCAATAAAATGTGTCATCTTTGAAAATCGATCGACCACGGTGAGCACCGTGGTGTTACCTCTTGAGACCGGGAGGCCAGTGACGAAGTCCATAGAGATGTTAGACCACGGTCTGGAAGGGATAGGCAGCGGCTGTAAAAGTCCAACACGTGGCCCAGAGGATGTTTTGTTACGAGCGCAGACCGGACACGCCTCGATGTACTCCCGGACCCCCGCCTCCATGGATGGCCACCAGAACCGCTGTGAGATCATAAACATAGTTCTCTGGATCCCCGGATGGCAGGTAAGCAGCAAGGTGTGAGCCCAATGGATCACCTGTGGGCGCAGACTGACCGGGACAAACAGGCGATTCTCTGGGCACCCACTAGGTGGAGGAGTCTCACCATTAGCGTGCCTTACCTCTCGTTCTATCTGCCAAGTGACCGCTCCAACCACACAGTTCAGTGGAAGGATGGGCTCTGGTACCTTGGCAGCAGGCTCGGGGTCGTAGAGGCGTGACAAAGCGTCTGACTTGACGTTGCGGGACCCCGGCCTGTAAGACAACGTGAAGTTAAAACGATTGAAAAACAATGCCCACCTGGCCTGACGTGAATTCAGTCTCTTGGCGTTTCGAATATATTCCAAGTTCTTGTGGTCAGTCCAAACTATGAAAGGATGTTGTGCCCCCTCTAACCAATGTCGCCACTCTTCCAGCGCTACCTTGACCGCCAGAAGTTCCCTGTTGCCAACATCATAGTTACGTTCTGCAGGGCTCAACCGGCGAGACAGAAAAGCACAGGGGTGGGTCTTGCCATCTGCCTCCAGCCTTTGGGATAAGACCGCCCCAACTCCCTCGTTCGACGCGTCCACCTCGACCACAAATTGGCGTTGTGGATCTGGTAGCGTGAGGATGGGTGCAGTCGTGAAGCAGCGCTTGAGATCCTGGAACGCCCTCTCTGCCTCCGGAGACCAGTGGAAGCGCACCTGTGGAGAAGTCAAAGCATGGAGAGGGGAAGCTATTGCGCTAAAGCCTCTGATAAATCGTCTGTAGAAGTTCGCAAAACCGAGGAATTGCTGAACCTTCTTACGACTATCAGGTGTTGGCCACTTGGCGACTGCGCTAACTTTAGCCGGATCCATCTGTACACTTCCAGGGGCTACAATGAAGCCCAGGAAGGAGATGGTGTCGGCATGGAATTTGCACTTTTCAGCTTTTACGTACAGGTGGTTTTCCCGGAGCCGTTGCAAAACCTGGCTGACATGGTGTCTGTGAATGTCCAGATTGTCAGAATAAATTAGTATGTCATCAAGATAGACGAAAACAAAATTGTCCAAAAAGTCTCTCAGCACATCATTAATCATAGCCTGAAAAACGGCAGGGGCATTAGTGAGACCAAAAGGCATTACTAAATATTCGTAGTGGCCACTAGGGGTGTTAAATCCGGTTTTCCACTCATCACCTTCCCTAATGCGAATGAGGTGATAAGCATTGCGTAGGTCAAGCTTGGTAAAAACTTTGGCCTGCTGGAGCTGATCGAAAACTGATGACATTAATGGCAGAGGGTACCGATTCTTTATTGTTATGTCGTTGAGGGGACTATAGTCTATACACGGTCGCAGGGTGCCGTCTTTCTTGGATACAAAGAAAAACCCTGCTCCAGCAGGTGACGATGAGGGACGGATGAGTCCCGTCTTAAGTGAGGACTGTATGTAGTCTTTCATAGCATGTTTTTCGGGACCTGAAACCGAATATAGGCGCCCCTTGGGGATGGTAGATCCGGGAATGAGGTCTATAGCACAATCGTAAGGACGATGTGGTGGGAGCGATGTAGCTTTTACCTTATTAAAGACCTCCTTCAGGTGGTGATAGCAAGGAGGTACTGACGTCAAATCTGGGTGCTGTGGTTCTATGGTAAAGTGAGCAGAAACAGAGTTTATATTCGTGGTGGTTCTTGCTGGGGCACTAACCCTCATACACTTCCCCACGCAGTTCCTTCCCCAGCCCCTGATTTTGCCTGTGGGCCAGTCTATGTGGGGGTTGTGGTAAACAAGCCATGGATGTCCCAATACCAGGGTGCGTGCTGGTGAGTGAAACAAAAAAAAGTTCAATAGTTCGTGGTGATTATCAATGTCTATGGCTACGGGTTCTGTGACATGGGTGATCGTGAATAAAGCGCTACCATTAAGGGCGCTAGCCTTAAGGGGGGGTGTGATGGCCCTTGTTTTTACTCCCAATTTCTTGGCTAAACCCCAGTCCATCAAGCTCTCATCGGCCCCAGAGTCAATTAAAACATGCATAACCACACTAATAGAGTCATTGGTTACCTTAATGGGTGTCAAGGTACGCACGGTAGCACTTGAGGCAGGATTCTGATCCCTCACCTGGGTCGACTTGGAAGGGCAGGCGGCCACGAGATGCCCCACCTCCCCACAATAGAAACATCGCCCCTCCTTGAGGCGACGTTGGCGCTCTACCAGAGGGAGTCTTGCCCGGCCCAACTGCATGGGCTCCTCTCCCCTCTCAGGCAGGGAATAGGGAAGCCGTACTGTTGGTTGAGGACCTGGAGTAGAACTGGCGGTGAGGGAAAACTGCGGCTGGTGGTCTGGATCCGTCGGACGGCCTCCTTGGAGAAACTTGAACTCCTGTAGTCGTTGGTCTGTCCTGATGGCGAGGGTGATGAGGTCGTCCAGGTTCGCGGGTAGGTCTCTGGGTAGAAGTCGCTCCAGAAGCGGGCCGGCCAGCCCCTTGAGGAAGACGTCATAGAGTGCTGTAGTGTTCCATCCGCTGTCTGCGGCCAGTGTTCGAAAACGAATGGCATAATCAGAAGCTGATTCTTTCCCCTGACAAATCCTACTTAGCTCTCTGGCCCTTTCGCGCTCAGTTGAGACAGGATCAAAAGTCTTTTGGAGAGTCTCTGTGAAGTCTTGGAGTGAGCTGCATATGTGAGAGCCCCTGGACCACTCAGCCATGGCCCATTTCCTTGCTCTCCCCGCCAGATAAGAGATCATAAAAGACACCTTAGCACGATCGGTGGGAAAGGCGTGGGGCGAGAGCTCCAAATGCATCTCACAGTTTATGATGAATTCTTTGCATTGTCCGGGTTCGCCCGCAAAGCGTTCTGGAGGGGCCAATCGGGCTCCCACCCCACTATGAATGGTGGGGAGTACCTGAGTCATGGGGGCTGGCTGCGGCTCAGGCACAGGGGGTGCGAGACCAGGCTTGGTCATTTGGGTGAGCAAAAGTTGCACCTGTTCCGCAAGTTGGCCCACCTGGGAGGTAACAGCGGTCTGAAAGTTCTCTTGGATTCGGCCGATCCCCTGGATTACCTGGCCCAAGACTGCCACCTGCTCCTCATGAGCGGAGAGGCGGGATTCCTGCGCAGGAAGGGTCGCGGCCCACTGCTTCGATCCTGCTGTGTCCATACTCGCCAGAGTGTACTGTCACGACCAGAACAGGACTCTGAACACAGATGCAGGATTTTAAGACAATATATTTATTTGCACAAGGGAAGGGGTCCAAAACAGGAGAAATAAACAGGCTATAAAAACACAACTGACCTGAGCTCTAAACAAACAAAAATATCAATAACTCAAAAACGCTCTGTCTACGGAGGGAAAAAGGGGCTATGAACAAAAAACTACTAAGTATAACAAAAACCGCTCCAATGGAGGTGATGCTAGGAAGCTAATCTTACCTGAGAAAACTTACAAATCAAAATACTCCCATGGATCCAAAAGAAATACAAGAAACGTGGCTGTGGCTGTGGACAATGCTATGGCAAGGGAACGCTGGAGGTACGCACATGAAGTAACGAGACACTCTGGCACAAGACAAGAGGAGGACGAGACATTTATACACATGAGGGAGTGTGACACAGGTGGGAACAATCAGGCAATCAGGAGAGACATCAGACCAGTGAAACAGGAGGAAGGGCAAGTGACCTGAAACGAGAGGGAGAGTTAACCTTTCAAAATAAAACAGGAAATGGCAAGACAACATGACAACAGACGAAACCCAGACAAGACTTCACCCAGGTGTGACAGATCCCTTGCCCGGATCATGTTTTGTTTAGTTTTTGACTCCCTCAGTTCCGGTTTTGAGCGCCCCTGGGTTTGTGTTTTGGTCCCGATGGGTGCAGACTGGTTTCACCTGCCTCTGATTAGTGTTCGGCACGCTCACCTGCTGCCGGGCACTAATCAGAGAGCTACTTATTCCCGTTTTACGCCACAGTCAGTCTGGTTCTCTTATTTTCTTCATGCAACATTTACGTTTGTGATCCACGCTTTTGATTCTTGATTCATGTGCTAAGTTTTTTCGGCACGCTTGTTTTGTTTGTTTGTTCCTGCCTGATTTAAGAGAATAAATCACTGTCTTACCTGCACCTTGACTCCGGAGTTTCCATCTGCATCCTGGGAGAACGACCCACGCATAAACATGCGACCCAGACGTGACAGTTATAGCATTTTTGCAAAATGAGACAAATTAATTTTGGTTCTGAAAATTCTACACACCATACTCTATAATGATTTGTTTTTGTTTTTTGCAAATGTTTTAGAAATAAAGAGGAATGGGTGAAACCGCCCAAAGATAGTTGTTCCAAGCTTGTTAAAAAAAGTACCAATGATTGTCACACACACACTAGGTGTGGTGAAATTATTCTCTGCATTTGACCCATCAACCTTGACCACTCCCTGGGATGTGAGGGGAGCAGTGAGCACTGGCGGTGGCCGCGCCCAGGAATCATTTTGGTGATTTAACCTCCAATACCAACCCTTAATGCTGAGTGTCAAGCAGGGAGGTAATGGGTCCCATTTTTATAGTCTTTGGTATGACCTGGCCGGGGTTTGAACTCACAACTAGGGATGATGTTTCATAAGAAATTATCGAGTTCGAGCCTATTATCGAATCCTCTTATCGGACCGATTCCTTATCGAGTCCAGATAGGTTGTTGTATATGGAAAAAAACACACAATATTTGGTTTAACAAAAGCTCACTTTTATTATATAAGAAAAAAAATTAAAATCTAATAAATAAATAAATATTGACTGTTACCCCCCTAAAAAAATAAACTAACTTTGTTACCCAAAGTATATTAAGTGGGATTTTTCAGAAAAACAAATATTTACAGTAACACAAAAACAACCTGTCTCTGTGATCACTATAGGTGTATAAATAATAATATAGTGTTAAATAAAATCAGTCCCTTGGGCACAAAACTGAAAATAATACAGCTCTCCAAAAAGTGCACTTCTGCTGCTATTTGACATAACTGTTTGTTATGATGCTTTGACATTTTTGCACTTTATTTCTTTATTGAAAGAAAATTCTATGAAGAGAAAAGTTGTTTGCAAATGTGGTTACAATGCTAAAAAATGAAAAGTTAAAACTGAAAAAATAAATACACTTTATTGAGTTAACATTATTTCTTTATAGGGGGAAAGATGTGATGTTATGAGCTAGGCTAGGGAATATAACAACTACCCTACCCAGCATGCAACGGGAGTGACGAGCATGCGCGGTAGCCCCGAAAAGTGTTGTTGCATGTCGTCACCCGGCAGCTACGAATGAGGTTATGAGCACGCTGTGAAAGTAAACGTCAAGAACTCAGCCAACACGCCTCGTCTGCATTATTTATAATTAGACAGACAACACATATACAGTGTGATTTTGTTTTGTTTACAAGGTTGAGTTGAGTTTGAGTTTATTTCGAACATGCAAGTATACAACATGATACATGACAATCTCCAGTTTCTCTTTTCAACATGTTCGAAAAGGAGTAGGAAGAAGCAGAGGTAAGAAAAACAAAAGTTAAAAAAGGAAGATGTCATATATGTATGTGCTGCGGTTGCTTTAAGAACGTTGCGTCAGCTGCCGTAAAAGAGGTGCGTTGCTAGCCTGGTTGCTATGTTTCCAGTTGGTCGTAAAAGTGTTCGTCATGTGTTTGTACCCTGCTCAAATCTCTCAGTAAAGTTATTCATTGGATTATACCTTTTGTTTTGAACTTTAATACACCTTGGAGCGCTTTTTCCGGTCCATTGTTTTTCCTGCTTTCCCTATCTGCGCCTAATGACTGAGCTACGTGACGTCATTTCTTGTGATGTCTCACGAGGCATTTCTGGTCGGGACGGGATTGGTCCCAGGGATTCGAATAAAGAACCAACTCTTTTTCTTTACTATAGTGGTCTCGATAACGGGTACCGGTTCTCAAAAAGGGATTCGAGTCCGAGGACTCGGTTCTTTTCTTATCGAACAACCGGGAAAACCGGTTTTAAGTATCATCCCTACTCACGACCTACCGATCTCAGGGCGGACACTCTAACCACCAGGCCACTGAGCCGTGGCATTGTATTCAAAAAAAGACTTGAGGCTGTAATTGCTGTCAAAGGTGCATCAACAAAGTATTAAGCATCCATCCATCCATTTTCTACCGCTTATTCCCTTTGGGGTCGCGGGGGGGCGCTGGAGCCTATCTCAGCTACAATCGGGCGGAAGGCGGGGTACACCCTGGACAAGTCGCCACCTCATCGCAGAAGTATTAAGCAAGGACTGTAAAAACTTATGTGATTGTGATTTTTTTTATTGTATTTATTTTTAATGAATTTGCAAAAATTCTGAAAAAAAAACAACCCTTACTTGTATTACCCCCCAAATTTGGAAGCGAAAACGTATGACTTCCACTTTTGTCAGAAATGTTTTTAATTTTAAACGTCCAATTTTCCAAACACCGTCGTCGTTACTATTTAAGCTGCACATGCTCCATTTTTGTATCGCACCCGACCAACCCTTAAGAGTCGAGCCCTGCGGTTAAAGAAGACCAATTGTGGTACTTTTGTCAGAAATGTACAAGCAAAGTGTTTTCAACTTAACCAGACCAATCACGAGTGAGTTACTGTGCACCCGTATGCTACTCCTACGCAATCATTATTGCATGCAGCCTCAGAAATGCCGAGAAGGGAAAAAAGGAACTTTGAACACAGCAGGACGCAACTATTACATTCAAAATTGGCCATAAAACACTGTGGGGGTGAAGCATTGGCAAATCATTATTCACTTCCAGTTTTTGTAAGTAATCAAAACCAAAAGATTTGGGCTAAGACCTTCTGATTTGAAGCATTGGAAAGCCATGTGGGCTCAGCCTTGGATATGTGTGGTAGATTGTAATAGGCATTTTTTGGAGTCAGACACTGGAGGCTTTTGTTAGAATATTTTTGGAGAGTGACGTCACTGGAGGAACACTTCTGCACTCTGACCATGTCATCAGATCAGCCATACTGGAAATAGGCGAACATTGGCAAGCTATGTGCTGTTTATCATTCACAGTCCTTATGTAAGACAAGAACACATATGCGTAGATTTCTTTTATGCATTGGAAATCGTAAATAAATAGCCAACAATTGAATCAACAGATTGAGGATCATTTATTGTGCCCATTATACTTTCTCAAAAAACATCCACAAAGCGCCAACAATGCTCCATTTACATGTTGTGACTTGAAAATTAACCAAATATGAGTGTTATTGTTATTATAAGTGCTAACGCAGACGGACTATTTTAGCGGCGCATTGATAGCAGTAGTTTACGCTTCTGATGTTGACACACTGAGCCGACGGCTGCTCAAACGTCCATCCATCCATTTTCTACCGTTTGTCCCTTTCAGGGTCGCGGGGGGTGCTGGAGCTTAACTAAGCTGCATTCGGGCAGAAGGCGGTGTACACTCTGGACAAGTCGCCACCTCATCGCAGAGCCAACACAGAGAGACAGACAACATTCACACACTAAAGCCAATTTAGTGTTGCCAATCAACCTATCCCCAGGCGCATGTCTTTGGAGGTGGGAGGAAGCCGGAGTACCCGAAGGGAACCCACGCAGTCACGGGGAGATTGTGCAAAATCCACACAGAAAGATCCCGAGCCCAAGATCGAACCCAGGTCTTTTGTATTGTGAGGCACACACACTAACCCCTGTTTCATCGTGCTGCCCGTATCAAACTTGCTAGAAGTACCGTATTTTTCGGACTATAAGTCGCAGTTTTTTTCATAGTTTGGCCGGGCTCCATTGCGATTTATATATGTTTTTTTCCTTCTTTATTATGCATTTTCGGCAGGTGCGACTTATACTCCGGTGCGATTTATACTCCGAAAAATACGGTAAATTCTAGATTATAATTCATGCATCGCTCACCTGATAGTCGGCAAATGTGGCCATGGACCGACTTTCACGTCTCCGGGAGATGGCAAAAAGGACCCCGAAAGACACTTCCTGGAGGAACTATTTTTTTAACCCTTCTTGAGGATTGCAATTGAATCTTCATGTAAAGCGGATTATGTGAGCGTCCTGTCAGTCGGCATCCCAGCGAGACTGGAAATATTACAGTAAGTGTTTTTTTCATTAAAATGGTTAGTTTGCACTGAGCAATACTGCGGATTCTAGTGTCACAATCAGGGGCGCCGCTAGGGATTTTGGGCCCCATGAAAAGAATCTTTACAGGGCCCCCAACACAGTGTCATTATTTTTTCTGTATTATAATTTCATCATCATTAGGGGCCTCTCTGGGCCCCCCTCCATCATGGGCCCCTAGAATCCGTCTCCTTTACCCCCCCTTTTCGGCGCCCTTGGTCACAATAAAGCTACATCCGCCGGGTAACAGTCGGCTTATTGCTCATCCTCTTTGTGTTCGGGCTCAAAAATATAAGGTTCTGGGTCATAATTTTCCAAAAGTAATCGTTGTTGGCTCTCACAAAGTCTGCTTGATTCACATTGATGTTGATGGGGAAGGACTCTATGGTTCCTAATGCTACGTCACGGATCACGTAACTGGCTTCCCCATTAACTCTTAAAATGGCTCGGGAATCTCCGTTAGATTGTTACTATTTTGATCATATCTATTTATTTGTAAACTTTGGAAGTTTTTTGGTGTCATACATCAGAAATATATGGTAATAGCTTCAATATAAAGGCAACTTGTTTTTCCTGGTACTTTCACATTTAGATTTAAAATGTATATTTAAAATGTTACATTTATATTTAGATTCAACATTTGATACTTAGATTGAACATTTATACTTACATTTTACATTTTACAGTTAGATTTAACATTTAGATCAGTGGTTCTTAACCTTGTTGGAGGTTCCGAACCCCACCAGTTTCATATGTGCATTCACCAAACCCGAACCGTAATCATAAAATAATGTTATTATATTAAAGAAATACTAATAAAGATATATTTTACAAACGGAAAGATACAGGAATGTACACATGATCCCATGTTTACATCTCATTGTGCAACATGTGAATGTTTTGGTGGGAACTAAATGCGATATCTGAAAGGGGTACACATTATTTCCAAAGTAGGACCCCCACCCAGACATATAATACTAGTACACAGTTCATGAAAAACAATATGTTATAGTCATTGTAAGTGGGCCAAAACACTTATATTAGAAAATAATCTCATGGAAATGACTGCTGTCATTTGATTATAATAATAATACATTGAACTTGTTATTTAGTCAGGTTTGGGACAGGTGTGCTGCAGGTGTGACCACAGTGCATGTGCACGTCTGACGTCGCTCACATGTGCTCCACCGAATGCTCAAGGAGTTTTTGCGTTTGCTCACGCATATGGAAAATTAGAGGGAACATTGTTTGGGGGTATCCATAATACGCCGACAGGGAGAAGTTTTTATTTACACGATGAGTCGGGTGTGTCTTGACCTCCGTGGCGAAGGCTCTGCCGAACCCCTGAGGCCGACTCACCAAACCCCTAGGGTTCGATCGAACCCAGGTTAAGAACCACTGATTTAGATGTATATCTAACATTTGAATTTAACATTTAGATTTAGATTTAACATTTAGACTGAGATGATGAGGTGGCAACTTGTCAAGGGTGTACCTCCTCCTTTCCGCCCGAGTGCAGCTGGAATAGGCTCCAGCACCCCCCTGCGACGCCGAGAGGGACACGCGGTAGATAATGAATGGATGGATGTTCAATCTAAATCTAAATATTTACATTTGTATTTCAAATTCATAGGTAACGCTTATTTTTAAAATTTTAATTTAGATACAGCATTTAGATTTGAAAAAACAACAACAAATCAGACGGCAATAGCTTTTCGACCTGGTCTTGCACTTTCTCTCTGCACTTGCAAAGATATTTTAGCCCTTTGGCAAAGTCAGCAACCACATAAACGTCCTTTTTTTAATTTTTTATAATGGTTGCAATTTTGGACTTGTTTCTTCCATATTTATGGGCCAATCCGTGCGTCAATAGCGCTGCCACACTTGCCAACCCTCCCAATTTTCCCGGGAGACTCCCGAATTTCAGTCCCCCCCCCCCGAAAATCTCCGGGGGCAACCATTCTCCCGAATTTCTCCCGATTTCCACCCGGACAACAATATTGGGGGCGTGCCTTAAAGGCACTGCCTTTAGCTGTCAGGCTTGGACGAAGGAAGGGACTCAGATGCAGAGATGTGATTCCAAATAAAGCTTTTATTTTGAAAAACTCTTTAAGCCTCCAGAGCCGAGTAAATTCAAATACTATGAAATTACAAAAATAGATATCGACAAAATGTTCCAAAAGGGAAAAACCGAAAATCACTCCGAAAGGAGGAAATACAAAAATAAGGACAATTATAATTAGCACCGTATCTGTTATCAAAAAACTTTAACAAAAAACGCTCCAACAGGAGGAAGAAAATAAAGACTATAAAACTTACTACTCTAATAAATGTAAACAAAAAATCACTCAAAAACTTTGAGGAAAAATCATTAGGGAAAAATTATAACTCACCACTGCGGTAGAAAAAAGGTTGAATAACAAAAGTCGCTCTGAGGGAGGAGAAAAAGTTAATTCAAAATTACAGCGTGGGATATTCTGGAAACAAGGACGTAGACGTGGGACAAGGCAAGGCATGGACATGAACATGAACATGGAACGCAAGACAGGCACGAAAGCTCGAGACCATCTGGCACAGAACAAGGGGAGGCATGGGCTTATATAGAACATGAGGGTAATGGGAAACAGGTGGAAACAATCAAGGGTCAGGAATGACGTCAGACTGGTGACACAAGAGGAAGGACCCGTGATCTGAAACAAGAGGAGTTGCTTTTCAAAATAAAACATGTAAATCACAAGACAGAAAAAACCAAGACAAGACTTCCCTCACCGCGGTCTGACATTAGCGTCCTCTCTCACCTGAAAAGGAGACTATTATACATGTGTCCGTTATTCATAGGTTTATCTATAACCCATAAAGTAGGCAGGCACGGAGCTATTTCTCAGCGTGTGTTTATTCCAGCCGGCACGTTAATACACTGACACACAACATCCGGATTCCCATCATGCATTGCTTCAAAACTACGGCAAGTAGTAATGTCCAAAAACATAACAGAGACGAAGCAGAAGAACGAAGAAGAGACATGGCGACGACGAATAAGAAGAAGAAGTACGCTTGCAAGTTCCAAAATGATTGGACAAAATAATTTCAGTTCATCCAGGACAGCTCGAAGGGGAAGGTGTATGCTGCCTGCACATTTTGTAGATCAGACTTCTCCATTGAACACGGTGGCCGAACGGATATACTCATTCATTAACGGATTATTTATATATATATATATATATATATATATATATATATATATATATATATATATATAGGAAATACTTGAAAATATATACAGCGGCACACAAAATGAATGAATCGTTCGTACTCCGAGACATTGTTCGCACACATTGTTCGCTCGATGTAAAGATTTGTAGACGGAAAAGGTCGCAAATAAAAGCGCTTGTAAATCAAGGTTCCACTGTACATGACTCAGTTTTAAGGTCACGGTCTGGGTTCAGTCGGGGAACAAAACACAAAACATTAAACTGCCTCGCATTTGTTTAATCAGCTTTAAAATGAAATAAGGCTGTTGGCAGGAGCTCTGTGCTCTTGTGTCATCCTTTTGTGTTCCTGATGTTGTTTTCATGTGGGGTTTTTTTTGGCCTTTTGGTTCGGGACCCTTTGGGACTGTGCGACAAGGAGTGGCACTTTCGTGACTTCTGCGGTGCTATTTTCTGGGTCTTCCTCCCGGGAGACTTTTGGCCGTGCAGACCAGCTGATTGGGTCTCTGCCACACCAGAGTCCGTTTGGAGAGACTGGAGGAGATGCAGATGAAGAGACAGGGCTGCGGAGCTGGCGCTACATGCCGGGACGGACAAGCTCCACAGTGTCTTGGCTGAATGAGCAGGTATCGGACACTTCGGTTTACTTGGACGTATCCTCGCTCATCCATGCGGACTGGACGCTGGCCGAGAGTTGGTGGGCGGCCGAGGATGGAGTCGGCTCTCTTGGTTGCTTTGTTGGGTCCGCTCCTGTCTCTGGCCATGCTTCCCGCACCCCAGCAGACGAAGAACGTGGAACACCGCAGAGGCCTCCACAGTGTACTATATGTTTTTTGTTGTTTTTGTTTTACTTATGTGCTGACTGTGTGTAGAAGTGGCTGGTTGCATCAGCTTTGCTCTTTTAATTTCTTTAATGTCCTTTGTGTTCGTTGATGTTTCCCTCTTGTGTGCTATGGCTATGAGTTTTTTTTACCCCCTTGGCCTCAGTCTGGACCCCCTCTCCAGGGGCTCAGGCTTAGACTGAATTTTTTTTTTCCTCGCCCCCCACCCCTCCCCAGCGTTTACTTGTTTCTCACCTTTTTCGTAAGGGGCGCCGGAAGTTGGCAGACCCGTCAGCAATCCTGTTCTGTCTCCCTGTAATGTTTGTCTGTTCTTGAATGGGATTGTGCTGAAAATCTTAATTTCCCCTCGGGGATTATTAAAGTATTTCTGATTCTGATTCTGATTCTGAAGTTATACTTCCTGTACCTCACATAAATGCCATATGTGTACCTTATTTTTACCGGTTTTTTTCCATGATGGCGGCACTGTATGGGGTGCTGGGTGCGGGAGATCTGTGCTCTTATGTGTTCTTGATGCTTCCCTCATGTTTTCATGTGTTTTTTTGCCTTTTCGGTTGGGGCCCTTTGAGACTGCGCAACAGGGTTTGGCGCTTTTGTGTCACTTTCGTGCGATGTACCGTATTTTTCGGAGTATAAGTCGCTCCGGAGTATAAGTCGCACCAGCCGAAAATGCACAATAAAGAAGGAAAAAAACATATATTAGTCGCACTTTTTACATTTAATACGTTGGAAAAACTGGTTTTTTTTAAATAAAAATGTGTAAAAAAAAAATTCCCAGTCCACGAGCATCCTCATTCATAACACGCTCTCTTAGATTTCCAAGTTATGATACATTATTTATTGACTGTATCTAAAAAAGATAAAAATATATTTTTATTTAAATGAAGATATGAAATAATCCTAAATGAAATACAATGACTTGGTTTATATTATTGTATATACTAGGTCATAAAATCAGTGTCAGTTGAGTCGGTCCATAGGTTGCCTGTAGGGATTTTTAATGTCCAGCAGATGTCAGTATTTAGTGACACAGTATCGACACAGTTTCAATACAGTTTTGCAAGGTGTCGAAACGTTTCATGACGCCCCATCAACCCATCACTAGAAAAGGAAACGTAGCACAGGGCGAAAAACAATAAACGGAAAATCTACACGGATCTAATAATCAAAAAACAACAATCTACGATTAACTGCACCAAAAGAAAATCGCTCACGAAGAGGAGACACAAAGCTATAAACAGAAACGACACTATAAAGGGCTAAGAAAACTACAAATTAAAGCGCTCCAAGAGGAGGGAAAAAAGAAGGCAGAGCACTATGAAACTAACAAAAAAAAAAACTGATCCAAAAACTTTAGCAAATCAAAATCACTCTTCTTCAGAAGGTACAAAGAAAACAAAGAACAAAACAAGGCAATACTTAGCGACTTGGACAAGACTGTGGAAGACAGCTGGAGGTACACGATCAGACGATATACTCTGGCAACAAGACAGGGGAAGACGAGGGCTATATACACATGAGGGAGGGTGACACAGGTGGGCACAATCAGGAAAGACATCAGACAGGAGGAAAGGCAAGTGGCCTGAAACGGGACGAGGATTAGACTTTCAACATAAAACATGAAGTTCGCTAGACAACCCCAAAACAGGACTTCCCTCACCGCAGTGTGACAAGTGCCATTTCTAATATAAAGTAGTGTAAAGTTCTTACTTATATCTGTCAGTAAACTCGCCATGAAAGCGCTAAAACATACCGGCATAGTGAGTTTAAATTATTCACCCAAGGAGCTTTAGTTATTAGAGTTCCGGTCGGACGGTTATTCAGGGGACACATTTCTGGTGTGGTTGTTTCCGGATGAGGAGATGCTGCTCCTTTATTGATTTAAGTAAAGTCTGAATGTCATTAAAACAGTTACCGTATTTTTCGGAGTATAAGTCGCTCCAGGGTATAAGTCGCACCGGCCGAAATTGCATAATAAAGAAGGAAAAAAACATATATAAGTCGCACTGGAGTATAAGTCGCATTTTTTGGGGAAATTTATTTGATAAAACCCAACACCAAGAATAGACATTTGAAAGGCAATTTAAAATAAATAAAGAATAGTGAACAACAGGCTGAATAAGTGTACGTTATATGAGGCATAAATAACCAACTGAGAACGTGCCTGGTATGTTAACGTAACATATTATGGTATAAGAGTCATTCAAATAACTATAACATATAGAACATGCTATACGTTTACCAAACAATCTGTCACTCCTAATCGCTAAATCCCATGAAATCTTATACGTCTAGTCTCTTACGTGAATGAGCTAAATAATATTATTTGATATTTTACGGTAGTGTGTTATTAATTTCACACATAAGTCGCTCCTGAGTATAAGTCGCACCCCCGGCCAAACTATGAAAAAAACTGCGATTTATAGTCCGAAAAATATGGTATGTAGAAATGGCAGCTGGTTGCATCACCTCTGTGCTCTTTTAAGTTGTTTTATGTCCTTTGGGTTCTTTGATGCTTCCCACTTGTTTTCATATGGGTTTTTTTTTATTGTGAAAATGCTGTATCTGCCCAGCAACCACATGATTTCCCCATTGTGGGATTAAAAAAAATATCCTATGAATTGTTAAACACTAATGTCAGCACGAGGCATTGATCTCAGGAGATCACAGTTGGGAGAAGTCAAATAATAACAAACATCTAAGGATTTGATTGCAGTCACGAGTGAGGTCATTTGCCCTGAGAAAATAGCTCAGATGATGCATGATATGCACGATGTTCAAATGCACGTCTACTTTACTCATTTTTTTGTGTTTTATCACAATGGTTTTAAAGTAGAACCAGCTTGGTATTGCTTTGGAACACATCGCCTTTTATTCAAATGGAAAAAAGGCCTTTTTATCAGGACGAAAGATAAGTTCACAACCAAAGGCTTTTATCTTCCTCTACAGCAAATGATGATAATCACAAGAGGCTACTAATGGCCTCAAGAGTCTCACTGGGTCTTACTTAAGGGACGACGACAAACACATGATGGTTTGCTGTAATGACGATGAGGCCGGATGACTGTGCACCAATCACACTTTCATCTGCCTTTTTATAACATCACGTTATATATGATAAGTTTAGTTGGGTTCTAGATAACCAAGGGAGAAGCATTAGCTAACATTATTTTTAACATTATGTGTTAGCTAATGAAGTGTAATTCTGGTCTTGTCATCCTCGTCCGGACAGAAGGGTGACACGGCAGTGCGGCAAGAGACGTCGGAGACACTTTACTAAACCTAATGTTTAGAGATGTCCGATAAATGCGTTAAAATGTAATATCGGAAATTATCGGTATCGTTTTTTTTTATTTATTTTTTTTTTTATTAAATCAACATAAAAAACACAAGATACACTTACAATTAGTGCACCAACCCAAAAAAAAGGGTTGTTTCTTTCTGTTATTAATGTTCTGGTTCCTACATTATATATCAATATATATCAATACAGTCTGCAGGGATACAGTCCGTAAGCACACATGATTGTGCGTGCTGCTGGTCCACTAATAGTACTAACCTTTAACAGTTAATTTGACTCATTTTCATTAATTACTAGTTTCAATGTAACTGTTTTTATATTGTTTTACTTTCTTTTTTTATTCAAGAAAATGTTTTTAATTTATTTATCTTATTTTATTTTATAAAAAATTTTTAAAAGTACCTTATCTTCACCATATCTGGTTGTCCAAATTAGGCATAATAATGTGTTAATTCCACGACTGTATATATCGGTTGATATCGGTATCGTTAATTAAAGAGTTGGACAATATCGGAATATCGGATATCGGCAAAAAGCCATTATTGGACATCCCTTCTAATCTTGCTTTATTACAAGCGAGCGTCATTATTCAGGGCTGCAGGAGAAAGTCAAAAATATATGTCCCTCCTCACTTGGAGAAGCCAAAACATCAGTTTTATATCCCTCCTTCCTGTGTGTGTGTGTGTGTGTGTGTGTGTGTGTGTGTGTGTGTGTGTGTGTGTGTGTGTGTGTGTGTGTTAAGTCAGGAGAGCACATCCTGACCATAAAAGGAGATGTTAATGTTTCAGAACTTAAATGTTGTTAAATGTTGGCGCTGAGCTAGACAGGTAGTCTCTTGTGGAGAATGCTTATATTTTTAAAGGCCTACTGAAATGCGATTTTCTTATTTAAACGGGGATAGCAGGTCCATTCTATGTGTCATACTTGATCATTTTCGTGATATTGCCATATTTTTGCTGAAAGGATTTAGTAGAGAACATCGACGAAAAAGTTCGCAACTTTTGGTCGCTGATAAAAAAGCCTTGCCTGTACCGGAAGTAGCAGACGAGTAGCGTGACGTCACAGGTTGTGGAGCTCCTCACATCTGCACATTGGTATTTTTTATTTTTTATTTTTTTATTTTATTTTTTATTTTTTTATTAAATCAACATAGAAAAAACACTCGATACACTTTCAACTAGTGCATCAACCCAAAAAAAAAAAACCTTCCTCCCCCATTCACACTCACACACCCACTCACACAAAAGGGGTTGTTTCTTTCTGCTACCAATATTCTGGTTCCCACAACATGGACAACACTTCTGCAAGGGACACAGTCCCTGAAGCACACTTGATTGTATGTGCTGCTGGTCCACTAACATTTTCATTTAATTACTATTTTTTTTTCTTTTTATGTAATTATTTTTATATTGTTTTACTTTCTTTTTTATCCAAGAAAATATTTATTTATCTTATCTAAAGAAAAAAAAGGACTTTATCTTCACCAGAGCAGGTTGTAAATGAAATTAGATTTGTTTAAAGGGTTTTTAAAACCAGGTCCAGTCCAGATAATGTCCAAGTCGGGTTCAGCAACACACACCTTCATTCATGTACACTGAAAACAAATTAAAAAAAATAAATAAATAAACATTTGGGAACACAACAGATTGCATATAATATATATAAAAAAAATTCATTTTCCAAAAAAAAAAAAAATTGTATGTACAGTCCAGATTATGTTCAGGTCACTCAAAATTAGGGAACACAACAACAGATAGCATATAATCTATAAACATAATTACACTTTCAACATAAGCCTTTGAGGACATCCCATCTTTTTTTTATGTTTTTTAGCATCATTATCGTTTTCAACCATGTAACTTTCTAAAGTTAAAAAATACTGAATAAAAGTTTAAAAAAAAGTAATACTAAGTGAATATCTTTTTTTTGGCCTTAAAAATAAACCTTCTACCGAGTACTATAGTTAAATTGATTAAATCATGATTGTCAATGAACTCTCCCAAAATAACAGAAACCACATCAAGCTTCATAAACAAACCAATCCTTAAACACATTTTTTCAACTTCCACCCAAAACGAAGACACAATATGACAATACCAAAACAAATGCAGGGTGGATTGAGACTCCTGACAACAAAATCGGCAGTCATCTGACTCCGTCATATTCCATAATTTTAACATTTTCCCCGTGGGTAAGAAGTTATAAATAATTTTAATTTGAAAATAACGATTTTGCACATCAATAGTAGTTTTATAGATTAGTTTGAATATGGCATCCCACGGCAACGGGCAGTCAAAAAAGTCCTCCCATTTTCCATATGTGTTGTATGGGACAGCCTTCAAAGATTTCTTTATTAAATAAAACTTATACATTTTTCTATTTATTTTAGTTCATTTTTGCCAACTCGAATTTCTTATTAGAGGTTTACAAACTAATAATTTAGTAGTTCCATAATTAATTATTTGTTTCCATCTTTTCCCAATTACTCCAGTTAGTTGATGAAATGAAAAGCTTGAACAAGCATCACCATACATAGTTATAAATTCATCATACTTCATTATCTTACCATTCTCATTGACAATATCATTGACAAAAATGATTCCTCTTTCAAACATATTTTTCCAAAAGAAAGGCTTACAATATTACAATATTAGAGTTCATCCATATTATCTGCTGCAAAATATCGTCTCTTTTTTCTGGCACATAAAATTGAAAACACCACCATGAGTGGATTGTTTCCTTTATGAACCCCGCCATGTTTCCCAGCAGACTCTCTACATAAGAAAAATGGGGGGATCACTTGTAAAAAAGGATACAATTTCTTGTGATACAATACATGTTTTTTGTCCAACAGGACACTTGTGTACCACTCAGTGTTTAAATACATCTTTGGAACAATTGATGCTTTTAAAGACAGACACATAGCTTCAAGGTTGAGAAGTTTCAGGCCCCCATATTCATACTCATTGTACAAAACCTTTCTTTTAATCTTTTCTGGTTTGCCGTCCCAGACAAAATCGAAGACTTTCCGCTCATAAATCTTAAAAAAGTTTTGTGATGGAGCTGGTAATGACAAAAAAAAATAAATAAATTGAGGAATAATTAACGAGTTGACAATAGATATTTTACCATACAAGGTTAAGGATTTCCCTTTCCATAATTGCATAATTTTGTCCAGCTTTCTTAGTCGATTATCATAATTTATTGAGCCTAGGTCTTCCAGATTCTCTGGGACAACAACACCAAGTATGTTAACTGGACCATCTGTCCACAAAACAGGCACTTTGCATTCAATTTGAAAGGACGTTCCCTTTAGATTTCCGATCCTTAACATTTTACATTTATCATAATTAAGCTTAAACCCAGATTGCTGTAAAAATATGTCCAAAAGATCAAGAAGGTTCCGCAAACAATGAGGATTGGGGCTGATAAAGAAGCTTGTATCGTCTGCATACATTGTTATTTTACTTTCAATATTATTATTAATGAGCCCTTCAATATTTTTATTCAATCTAACTTTAATCGCCAATATTTCCATAGCAATAATAAATAAGTATGGAGACAAAGGGCACCCTTGTTTTAGACCTCTTAATAGTGGTATTGTCCCAGAGATGTATCCATTATTGATAATTCTACAGTTAGTTTTATTATATAGCGTCTTGATCCAGTGTAATAAGGAGTTGCCAAAATTGAAAAAAACTAAGCTTTTACAAATAAAATCTACGCTAATTTTGTCAAATGCCAGATCAGCTACAAAAATTAATTCTCTTTTATTTTCCATATTATAATTTTCTATCATTTCTAATAACTGTCTGATATTGTTTCCTATGTTTCTTCCTTGTAGGAAACCTGATTGATCTTGGTGAATAATATTTGACAAAACAGACTTAAGTCGTGTAGCCAAACATTTTGCCAGTATCTTAGCATCGTAACACTGAAGTGTTATTGGCCTCCAATTTTTTCAAATAAACTGGGTCTTTGTACTGACCATTTATTTCCTGTTTCAATAGTAAAGAAATAAAACCTTCTGTTTGAGTGTTAGACAAAAAACCTGTTTTATACGAGTAATTAAAACTAGAAAGCAATGGTTTTTTAAGCTCTTCATAAAATACTTGATAAACCTCAATAGGTATTCCATCTAATCCTGGGGTTTTCCCTGGATGAAAGGATTTAACAGTTTCCACAAGTTCTTCCTCTCTAATGAGGCCTTCACATGAATGGCTTTCTTCTGAAATCAATTTTCTTTCATAATTTTCTGGAAAAAAAATTGTAGTTTCAGGAGGAATTACCGGATTAGAAAAAATATTTTTAAAGTAATTTTCCATTTCTTTCAACAATGTGGTGTGTGTGTCCAATACCTTTCCATTTGTTTTAATAAGCTTGGAAATGTTCTTTATAGAACGATTTTTTGTTTGGATATTTTAAAAATAATTTTGAACACTTCTCACCTTTTTTCATCCAGATTGCTCTGTTGTAGTCATAACTTTTCAATAATTGTTTTTCAACTAAATCTGCTAACTCCTCTTGTTTGGCTGTAAAGGAATTCAGTTGCTCACTAGTTAGATTATCATACTATCAATGTTTTTTGGTAAATCCTCAATTTCTTTCTTTAACTCCTGTTCTGCCATTTTAAGTTGTTGTTTTTTTTCCATAAAGAGTACGAAATGGCATATCCCCTAAAACAACATTTGAAGGCTTCCCAGACTATTTGGGGATTTGATGATCCTACATTATTTTTTAAAAAGTCAGTAATAAATTGCTTTGTTTTTTCAATAAATTCCTCATCCTGTAAAAGCATTTGATTAAACTTCCAATATCCGGGCCCACGTGTATTATCTTCAATTGCAATATTTAATCCTATACAATTATGATCAGAACGCAATTTATCATCGATTGATATTGCAGTCACTTTGTTTAGCAATGAAAATGATATCAAAAAATAGTCAATACGACTTGCACTCTGCACATTGTTTACAATCATGGCCACCAGCAGCGAGAGCGATTGGGACCGAGAAAGCGACGATTTCCCCATTAATTTGAGCGAGGATGAAAGATTCGCGGATGAGGAAAGTGAGAGTGAAGGACTAGAGGGCAGTGGGAGCGATTCAGATAGGGAAGATGCTGTGAGAGGCGGGTGGGACCTGATATTCAGCTGGGAATGACTAAAACAGTAAATAAACACAAGACATAAATATACTCTATTAGCCACAACACAACCAGGCTTATATTTAATATGCCACAAATTAATTCTGCATAACAAACACCTCCCCCCTCCCATCCATATAACCCGCCAATACAACTCAAACACCTGCACAACACACTCAATCCCACAGCCCAAAGTACCGTTCACCTCCCCAAAGTTCATACAGCACATATATTTCCCCAAAGTCCCCAACGTTACGTACGTGAGATGCACATAGCGGCACGCACTTACGGGCAAGCGATCAAATGTTTGGAAGCGTACTCACGGTACCGTGTCTGCGTATCCAACTCAAAGTCCTCCTGGTAAGAGTCTCTGTTGTCCCAGTTCTCCACAGGCCAATGGTAAAGATTGACTGTCATCTTTCGGGAATGTAAACAATGAAACACCGGCCGTGTTTGTGTTGCTGAAGTCGGCCGCAATACACCGCTTCCCACCTACAGCTTTCTGATTTGCTGTCTCCATTATTCATTGAACAAATTGCAAAAGATTCACCAACACAGATGTCCAGAATACTGTGGAATTTTGCGATGAAACAGACGACTTAATAGCTGGCCGCCATGCTGTCTCAAAATGTCCTTTACAATCCGCGACGTCACGCGCTGACGTCATCATACCGAGACGTTTTCAGCAGAATATGTCGCGCGAAATTTAAAATTGCACATTAGTAAACTAACCCGGCCGTATTGGCATCTGTTGCAATGTTAAGATTTCATCATTGATGTATAAACTATCAGACTGCGTGGTCGGTAGTAGTGGGTTTCAGTAGGCCTTTAAGCAGCTGTTGGTAGAACTGTGGCTCGACGGAGCCCACGGCCATGTACTTGGCATCAGATGTCCGGTAGGTGTCGTAGAAGGGTGCGCCGCTATCCAACATATTCTCTCCTCGTGGACGGTCCCACATACCGATGCTGTGGGATTTCCAAACAAAGGAGCCCACGTACGCTGCTCCTTCCACCTGTAAACAGAGCTCGTTAGCGGGGCGATGCAATTACTTTAAGGATGGACAAGTAACTCCATTTCCTGGATCTGCCATAGAAATTGAAATAGAACTACAACATTTTTCTCTAATTGTTCTCAACTACTGTTATTAACAAAAACAGTACTGTCTAGAGAGGTTGACAGCTATTGCGGAAGTGTGGCAAGGACGTAGCTCAACTTCAAGTAACTGACCTGTTACTTCTTTAGACCGCAAACTGGTGGCGCCTGAACCAACAGCCCCTCTACTGTTTGCAGCCAGGTATAGCACCACCTTGTTAATTATTGAATACTCAAATCAGTTCTACACGTGCGTACATACAGCCGTGGTCAAAAGTTTACAAAGACTTGTAAAGAACAAAATGTCATGGCTGTCTTGAGTTTCCATTAATTCCTACAACTCTTATTTTTTTTGTGATAAAGTGATTGGAGCACATACTTGTTGGTCACAAAAAGCATTCATGAAGTTTGGTTCTTTTATGAATTTATTATGGGTCTACTGAAAATGTGAGCAAATCTGCTGGGTCAAAAGTATACATACAGCAATGTTAATATTTGGTTACATGTCTCTTGGCAAGTTTCACTGCAATAAGGTGCTTTTTGGTAGCCATCTACAAGCTTCTGGTTGAATTTTTGACCACTCCTCTTGACAAAATAGTGCAGTTCAGCTAAATTTGTTGGTTTTCTGACATGGACTTGTTTCTTCAGCATTGTCCACACGTTTAAGTCATGACTTTGGGAAGGCCATTCTAAAACCTTAATTCTAGCCTGATTTAGCCATTCCTTTACCACTTTTGACGTGTGTTTGGTGTCACTGTCCTGTTGGAACACCCAACCATGCCCAAAACCCAACCTCCGGGCTGATGATTTTAGGTTGTCCTGAAGAATTTGGAGGTAATACTCCTTTGTCCACACCTTTAAGTCAGGACTTTGGGAAGGTCATTCCCATAGAGAATTTGTGGGGTATTGTGAAGAAGAAGCTGAAAGACACCAGACCCAATAATGCAAATGAGCTAAAGGTCGCTATTGAAGCATCCTGGACATCCATAACACCTCAGCAATGCCACAGGCTGATTGCCTCCATGCCACGCCGCATTGATGCAGTAATCCGTGCAAAAGGATTCCCAACCAAGTACTGAGTGCATTAATTGACATTTTCATATGTTTGATTTTGTTTTCCTGTTATAAATCTTTTTTTTTTTTACTTGGTCTGAAGAAATATTCTAATTTTTTGAGATGGGATTTTTGAGTTTTGTTAAGCGGTATGCCATAATCAGCAATATTAAAATAATAAAAGGCTTGCAATATTTCAGTTGATGTGTAATGAATCCAGAATGTATGACATTTTCATGTTTTTAGTTGCATTACAGAAAATAAAGGACTTTATCACAATATTCTAATTTTCTGAGAAAGTCCTGTATATAGTATAATGTAGTAACAGACACAATAGGTAATATGCTCAATATTTACCGTATTTTGATCATTTTAATCATTTCTTTCTTTTATTAGTTTTTGTTTCCATAGCAGCGCACTTTTTTGTGTGTGTGTTATAAACAACAAAAACAACTATTTTTGGACAAATGAGGATTCACAACCTTATCTTTTTGAAGCTGAATATACGGAGGATGAACTATTGCTTAGACATTGGAGCAGACGGAAGCCGAGAGAGTTAGATCAGCAAGACATGAAGCTGCAAAATGTGTAAATTTAAGCCATGCTATTTCAACATAAAAATGGAGTGCTACCCAAATAAACCTTAAAAAACGTCCTCGGCCAGCTGGACCAAATGCACAACTGTGAGTCACACTTTAATATTGATCGTGATACATGCAGCACATCACCGTACAACTACTGTCTGGCTAGCTGTGTTTTAAGAAAACATGAAATGTGAGATACAACTTTACAGATACTGTAATATGATTGTTCATATTTTTCAGTCAGTACAGATTGGTGTCTTATCGCATTGTGTTGTGCATTACAAACTCAAGCGAGTTTCGTGTTGACGTAAAAGCTAGCTTGTCTCTTTCTGTAGCTAGCGTTTACAGCGAATGCCGTATGTTACTACGGTAGTATAAGAGTTCTTCAGGGTTCGCTCTAGCAATAACAATGTCGCTACAGCATTGTTATTATACAGGTTACGGAACGTAAATGTAAGTATTGTTGACGGTTTTTGAATGCCTTTTCAAAGTTATTTAGCAGTAGAATTGATTGCGCCCATTAGCTGCATTGCCAGCCACCAAGATTGAGCAGATTTTTATGTTAGAATGCGCAAAAAAAACAACTTTGTAAAGTGCAGGTCCCCATTATATATGTGTATAAAATGTTTTAGCATAATAAAATACATGAGTCATATCCAATTATGCAAATTAGACAATATCATATTGAAACCCACCCCCACTGCCACAAAAGGATTGACAATCTGTGGAAATCACGTATGGATTAGTAACTGATTGGTATTCCAGTATTGATCATTATTTCACTTGTTTTGTTTGAGTGCATCGTCAAATCTCCTGCTTCCCAGCTGACCCGTGACCCGAATAAAGAGAAGTGATATAGGAAAAAGGATGAAGGGATGATGCATATCCTTCTGTATTTTCATTTGGAATACACAATGTTGGAATGGTCACAGCAATTTTTATTCCATCAAAAGTAGGCCTATCAGTTAATAAGTGGTATTAGTGGTGATCTTTGGTTTATTGTCCTGAAATGTAAGTGTTATTATTGTAAGTGGTGTTATTGGCTCCAAATGTTTCATAGCTATCCATCCATCCATTTTCAACCGCTTGTCCCTTTCCGGGTCGCGGGGGTGCTGGAGCCTATCTCAGCTGCATTCAGGCGGAAGGCGGTGTACACCCTGGACAAGTCGCCACCTCATCGCAGGGCCAACACAGATAGACAACATTCGCACTCACATTCACACACTAGGGCCAATTTAGTGTTGCAAATTAACCTGTTTCATAGCTATACATGCAATAAAAAATGGCAATCAATGCTACCTTTTTTTCTCTCAACCTATATTAAAAAAACAGTCATATTGATGCAAAGGCATTAAACAGCTCTTATTTATTGTACATAACAACAAACTACAATTAAAAAAAGAAACAAAAAACGGTGAAAAACATACCGATTGGGTCAAATAACAACAAGGTTAAAAAAAAGACGAGTGGGGGGTGGAACAAGTTGATGCTTTAAAAGCTTTTCTGGAAAAAATGAAATGACATATATAATGATTCCATCTTGGCGCTTGTCAAAACTGATGGCCAGATGCTCGACTTGTCAGTGGCGAAACGTGCAACAATTACACGGTGCATGTGTCACCCAGAATATAGGTTGCAAAAATTGACGAAGGCAAGCCACGACTTTGTTGACTGGCAACTGAAACTAAAGGAGTCGTCTCGCATTGATTTTGTTCAATTCATATTGGACTGTATTGTATATCCATGTGTCATTGTAATATATAACGCTAATTCTATTTAGGGATGATAGTCCACCTTCAACAATCATCCATTAATGGATGAACTCTTCTGCACACAATTCACTGCAGATGTGATTCATAAAGAAAAGAGTGCGTACATGTGTGGTTTTATTGATCTGATGTTTTACCACACACAGTTTTATTAATGAGGCCCCTAGACTGCCAGAAAATAAGAAAACGTAGCAGGAGGGATCATTGCTACCAACTTAGCCAAAACATTTTACGAATATTCAGATCTCTCTTGATACTTTTTTTTTTTTAAAGAAAAGAGCAACAAATCAAGTGAAAATACTTTTTTAGCACGTACAGCTTTCCCTAACGAAAGGCAGTATGCATGCTTTAATACAGGGTCCCCAAACTTTTTGACTCGTGGGCCGCATTGGGTTAAAATAATTTGGCCGGGGACCGGGCTGTGTGTGTGTGTGTATATATATATGTATATATATATATATATATATATATATATATATATATATATATATATATATATATATACATTGTCTTTTTAATCCGTTTAGACAATATGATTTGCCTGAGCGGCTAGGAGACACCGAGAGTAACAAGCGGTAGAAAATGGATTAGAAAGAAAAGATTTTAAAAAATTTTAAAAATAAAAACTTTTTTTTTAACCCGTGGGCCGGGTTTTGGATGCTGGGGGGCCGGATCCGGCCCGCGGCCCCTAGTTTGGGGACCCCTGCTTTAATATGTAACAATAAACAATATTAATTATAACCGCGGTAAAAGTCCTGACAGTTATTACCATTTTAAATTCAAATTATGGGAAAACCGTGCTTGATAACTGCACTTTGATAAACTGATGGACTGACTGGCCCCAGATTGCTAACATGAAAAAATGAGACATTCACGACATAACCCAATGTAAACTATTAAACACATTGCTGTCTGAGCAATTAAGCTATTCAATTGTGCGCATTTAACCTAGAAGCTGTGCTCTCTTAAAACAGAGTGATCGTTCTATACTCAGGAATAAGATACTACGGTGTTTTACGGTGCGTTCATCCATCCGTCCATTTGCTACCGCTTGTCCCTTTTGGAGTCGCGGGGGGTGCTGGAGCCTATCTCAGCTGCAATCGGGCGGAAGGCGGTGTACACTCTGGACAAGTCGCCACCTCATCACAGGGCCAACACAGATAAACAGACCAGATTCACACTCACATTCACACAATAGGGCCAATTTAGTGTTGCCAATCAACCTATCCCCAGGTGCATGTTTTTGGAGGTGGGAGGAAGCCGGAGTACCCAGAGGGAACCCACGCAGTCACGGGGAGAACATGCAAACTCCACACAGACAGATCCCGAGCCCAGGATTGAACTCAGGACCTTCGTATTGTGAGGCACATGCACTAACCCTTATTCCACCGTGCTGCCCACGGTGCGTTCAATGAATCATAATAAACACAAAACCTGCAAAATAGTGGGTTTTCTAACAGTGTGTCTATTTTTTTAGTAATATTTTTAATTGCTTGGTCAACAGAGTTTAGTGTGTGTATAAGTACATTCAACAATACCGCGGTCACGACAACCGTGATATGAAATGTTCATATTGTTACATCCCCAATACAGTGTTTCGATCACATGACATCAGAATGGTTCAACACAAACGTTTTCAATTACATGTGCGGCTTCAGCGGTCGCAGAGGCAAAAACTCGACATGGGAGGAGTTCGGGGAAGCCATGGAAAACGACTTCCGGACGGCTTCGAAGCAATTCAGGACCACCATCCGCCGCCTCAGGAAGGGGAAGCAGTGCACTATCAACACCGTGTATGGTGAGGATGGTGTTCTGCTGACCTCGACTGCGGATGTTGTGGATCGGTGGAGGGAATACTTCGAAGACCTCCTCAATCCCACCAACACGTCTTCCTATGAGGAAGCAGTGCCTCGGGAATCTGTGGCGGGCTCTCCTATTTCTGGGGCTGAGGTTGCTGAGGTAGTTAAAAAGCTCCTCGGTGGCAAGGCCCCGGGGGTAGATGAGATCCGCCCGTAGTTCCTTAAGGCTCTGGATGCTGTGGGGCTGTCTTGGTTGACAAGACTCTGCAAACATCGCGTGGACATCGGGGGCGGTACCTCTGGATTGGCAGACCGGGGTGGTGGTTCCTCTCTTTAAGAAGGGGAACCGGAGGGTGTGTTCTAACTATCGTGGGATCACACTCCTCAGCCTTCCCGGTAAGGTCTATTCAGGTGTACTGGAGAGGAAGCTACGCCGGATAGTCGAACCTCGGATTCAGGAGGAACAGTGTGGTTTTCATCCTGGTCGTGGAACTGTGGACCAGCTCTATACTCTCGGCAGGGTCCTTGAGGGTGCATGGGAGTTTGCCCAACCAGTCTACATGTGTTTTGTGGACTTGGAGAAGGCATTCGACCGTGTCCCTCGGGAAGTCCGGTGGGGAGTGCTCAGAGAGTATGGGGTATCGGACTGTCTGATTGTGGCAGTCCGCTCCCTGTATGATCAGTGCCAGAGCTTGGTCCGCATTGCCGACAGTAAGTCGGACACGTTTCCAGTGAGGGTTGGACTCCGCCAAGGCTGCCCTTTGTCACCGATTCTGTTCAGAACCTTTATGGACAGAATTTCTAGGCGCAGTCAGGGCGTTGAGGGGATCTGGTTTGGTGGCTGCAGGATTAGGTCACTGCTATTTGCAGATGATGTGGTCCTGATGGCTTCCTCCGGCCAAGATCTTCAGCTCTCACTGGATCGGTTCGCAGCCGAGTGTGAAGCGACTGGGATGGGAATCAGCACCTCCAAGTCCGAGTCCATGGTTCTCGCCCGGAAAAGTGTGGAGTGCCATCCCGGGTTGGGGAGGAGATCTTGCCCCAAGTGGAGGAGTTCAAGTACCTCGGAGTCTTGTTCACGAGTGAGGGAAGAGTGGATTGTGAGATCGACAGGCGGATCGGTGCGGCGTCTTCAGTAATGCGGACGCTGTATCGATCCGTTGTGGTGAAGAAGGAGCTGAGCCGGAAGGCAAAGCTCTCAATTTACCGGTCGATCTACGTTCCCATCCTCACCTATGGTCATGAGCTTTGGGTTATGACCGAAAGGACAAGATCACGGGTACAAGCGGTCGAAATGAATTTCCTCCGCCGGGTGGCAGGGCTCTCCCTTAGAGAAAGGGTGAGAAGCTCTGTCATCCGGGGGGAGCTCAAAGTAAAGCCGCTGTTCCTCCACATCGAGAGGAGCCAGATGAGGTGGTTCGGGCATCTGGTCAGGATGCCACCCGAACGCCTCCCTAGGGAGGTGTTTAGGGCACGTCCGACCGGTAGGAGGCCGCGGGGAAGACCCAGGACACGTTGGGAAGACTATGTCTCCCGGCTGGCCTGGGAACGCCTCGGGGTCCCACAGGAAGAGCTGGACGAAGTGGCTGGGGAGAGGGAAGTCTGGGCTTCCCTGCTTAGGCTGCTGCCCCCGCGACCCGACCTCGGATAAGCGGAAGAAGATGGATGGATGGATGGATGGGGTTGAAAAAAGCTAGTAGATATCAGGATAAGAACCACATTCTCGCATTTGGTATAAAAATATTAGGGCTTTCAAAAATTATGTGTAAACTCATGTGATTAATCACCAAAAATAGGCACTTAAACATGCAAAATGGTTTTCTTGGCTCGTTAATGCGTGCTGATCTTAGAAATAATGTACACTTCACTGTACATGTAATACATCACCATGTTGCTGAACATGTTATAATTCTATGAGTGTTGGCTTTCAACAGCACAGGCGTGCACTCACTCTTTAATAATGTTCCCAGAATTCCGTGTACGTGCAGGCTGGTTTTAAAGATAGCGTACATGTCATTGTACGTCGAGTATAGCAGAATAACCAAATCAAAATAAACATAATAGGAGGTGTAATGCCACCAAGTCAGCTATTGCTGCTTTTTTCAGGCTTCTGATTGGACAAAATGTGCATGACAGCAAGTGTATGCGTTTGTGTGTAGACAGAGACAGTTTTGAAACTACAATTGTGCGGATGGAGATTGTTTAACCCCAAATATGAGTTTTTGAAACTCTCCCTGTTCGTGTGGACAAGGCCTAAGTCTCAAAAGAGTAGTGCACGTTTATGCAGTACTTCCTGCGACCTGTAGAGGCCAACAGCAAGGCGCACGTGTTGCAACGAAGCCACAATCCGCAGTAGAGGAAGATGACTGGCATGTAAACAAACATGGAACTAATAGCAACGGGGGTTGTCAAAACTATCAAGTCAACTCAGGTGATTAATCACTAAAAATGATCACATTATTCATGTATGTACGCAGATTAATGTTTTAGATAAAATTGTTACCAAGTTTTAAGCAAAAAAAGTCGTGAATTTGGGTACCGTATTTTTAGGAGTATAAGTCGCTCCGGAGTATAAGGCGCACCGGCCAAAAATGCATAATAATGAAGGAAAAAAACATATATAAGTCGCACTGAGTATAAATCGCATTTTTTGGGGAAATGTATTTGATAAAACCCAACACCAAGAATAGACATTTGAAAGGCAATTTAAAATAAATAAAGAATAGTGAACAACAGGCTGAATAAGTGTACGTTATATGATGCATAAATAACCAACTGAGAACGTGCCTGGTATGTTAACGTAACATATAATGGTAAGAGTCATTCAAATAACTATAACATATCTATGCGTTTACCAAACAATCTGTCACTCCTATTCGCTAAATCCGATTCTAGTCCAGGTCTAGTCCAGACCTGGGCATTCGCGGCCCGCGGGCCACATCGGCCCTTTGTGCGTCCCTCGTGAGGCCAATCATAAATTACAAAATAAATTTTAAAAAGTATCTATGTCGTGCGTGCAATACAACTGTGCTGCTTTTATTTTGAAAATTGTTATTTATGGGCGTATGTCCGGGTGTAACCTGTGAGTGAAGGTGCACAGCGACAAGAGATGCCAAGTTACCACCGAGATGCCAGCTCATGCTAATAAAAGAAAAGTTGATGACGAATGCCGTGTTTTCAACAAGACATGGACTGCCAAGTATTTCTTTACATAAATTAAAGGTAAAGCCGTGTGCTTAATTTGTGGTACACAGGTTGCTGTGTTTAAAGAATCTAATTTGAATCGCCACTACACGACAAAGCACGAGGAAAAATACCGGAATCTGTCTGATGAAGCGCGGGCAAGGGAGGCTGATGCGTTGATGGTAAAACTGCAATCCCAACAAGGACTTTTTGCCATATTTCACACCCCCAGAGATGCAGCCGTCAAGTTTCGTCATTTCTCACAAAATCGCCAGAAAAAGTAAGGCGTTTTCTGACGGAGAGTTTATCAAGGAGTGCTTATTGGACTCTGTTGCGCTGATGTCCGGAGACTTTGACTGTTTTTCGCTGGCTTTGGATGAGAGCTGTGATATACGTAACACCGCCCAGCTGCTCATCTTCTTACGTGGGATAACTGCAGACTTTCAAATCACGGAGGACCTGGCAGCCATGCAGTCAATTAAAGAGACAATTACAGGTAATGACTTGTTCACATAGGTAAATGCGTGTTTGGACATGTTAGGACTGAAATGGGACAAACTGGCAGGTGTGACAACAGATGGTTGTCCAAAAAAAAATGTTAGATAATGCAGGATAAAGTGACAGAAATTAACCCTGTGCAGAAATGGACATTTTTGCATTGTATTATACATCAGGAAGTGTTGTGTAAGACAGTGTTAAAAATAAAACCATCAAAAGCAATCTGCTTTTGTATAAAGTTAAGTTAGGTTAAATGAAATTATTATTATTAATTATTATTATTATTATTATTATTATTCATCTTACGGTATATAAAAAATAATATTGAGCAAAATTTAATTGAAATATTGTCGATTTGGCCCTCCAGCAGCGCTCGGGTTGCTCATGCGGCCCCCGGTAAAAATTAATTGCCCACCCCTGGTCTAGTTTCTTACGTGAATGAGCTAAATAATATTATTTGATATGTTACGGTAATCCATCCATCCATCCATTTTCTACCGCTTATTCCCTTTGGCAATAAGCTATCTCAGCTACAATCGGGCGGAAGGCGGGGTACACCCTGGACAAGTCGCCACCTCATCGCAGGGCCAACACAGATAGACAGACAACATTCACACTCACATTCACACACTAGGGCCAATTTAGTATTGCCAATCAACCTATCCCTAGGTGCATGTCTTTGGAGGTGGGAGGAAGCCGGAGTACCCGGAGGGAACCCACGCAGTCACGGGGAGAACATGCAAACTCCACACAGAAAGATCCCGAGCCCGGGATTGAACCCAAGACTACTCAGGACCTTCGTATTGTGAGTATTTTACGGTAATGTGTTAATAATTTCCAACATAAGTCGCTCCTGAGTATAAGTCGCACCCCCGGCCAAACTATGAAAAAAACTGCGACTTATAGTCCGAAAAATACGATAAATTGTTTTTAAAATACTCCTGGATGACATTCTGACAATAACATTTAATTTGTGTCCAAATATTAGGGTATTTTTAAAGTTAATTTAATTCATGCAGGCGAGTAATAAACTGTGATTAATCATGATTAATTCAAATTCAAAAGTGTGATTAATCAGATTTTTTTCAACATGTTAGAATTTGAATGTTCCGCCATCGTTACAGAGAGGTGCAGTTTTTTATGATACTCATGTGTTAATAACACCAACTTTTTTTTAGCTTTTTCAAAAAACATACACATGCATCATGGTTGGTTATGTAAATTAGACAACGACGTCATAGACATTCCTCCAGCCGCCAAACATTTGTACACAAGTACAAGTTCTTTGGCTGTGTCACTGTGACCCGTCAATCATTTAGCACAAGAGATGGCGAGATGGTCATTTGCTAAAATAGTATTTAATTCCATCCCAAGGCAGTGTGGTCTTTGCAAAAAAAAAAAAAAAACTCTAAAATGCAGAACACTGCCAAGGCTGGAACATTGATCATTAGTTTAATTTTGTATCCAACACAATATAATGTACCAATTTGGTAGACATAGCACATTTTGGAAATTAAAAAGTGGCATGCTCCCCCCCCCCCCCCCCCCCCATTATAAAATGTATTTTTTATCATATTTTAGGAATTCATGTAATAGGAATTACACTGATTTTGTAGTCACTTGTCACAAAAACGTGTACATAAGTCACAATTACACAGGAATATGGTCGCATTTTGCGCGTTTATAACAATTTGTTGACTGTGTGGTAGGGTTGGGCGACATATCGAGTTTGTACAATATATCGATATATTTTTAAACAAGATATGAATTAAGAAAATATCGCAATATCGATATAATTTATTTCACGTTAAAATGACCAAATGCCTCTTATTTGTTGTGTTCCTTGTTCTCCCCTGCTCCCCTCCACGGGTACTAAACCCCTCCCCTTCCAAGACGTGCTTGCACGTATAAGAACATCCATGAATTGTTGGTTGTTTACTATGAGGAATCACGATTGGTTGAGATTAGGCCAAGCGGGCGATTTATATATTAAAAAAAACTAGTGGAAGATGGCAGAGGGATTCTCTTCCTTAGATTTTTCTTTTAGCGATGTAGACAACATCCAGGAAATCCACAATGCGTCTACTTGGCCACATTTGGACAAATGCATGCGTCTGGATAAAACAATGGCCAACATTTGAGTGGTTTACCATGTAAGCCTAAATCAAAACTGCTCTCGACATGGAAGACACATTTAAGAACACACATGATTGTGGACATGTGATGACTTTTGCTACAGTATAGTCTGTCTAAATGCTACATTTCATTTTCATTGGTGTTTGCTCACGTGACTATGAAATCTCGGAAGTGGCCGAGATTGTAATGGTTGGACTAAGGGGAGGTGACGGCGACACACACCAGAGGGCTGTATGTACAAGGATTTATTATATATATTAACCATATATGTATACATATATATAATAATCAAACAATACAAATATAAACTAAGGAAATGGAGTGTGAACTAGATCCAAAAGTGTATGTGATGTGTGGCTATGTGTGTGATTAGCTGTAGTGTGAGTTACCAAGTGTTGTGTTGGGCGAGAGGAGGAACAAGGCAGGAAGACAGTCCATTGGGCAGGCAGATGATCCAGGGCAGGAGAGAAGAGGCAAGATCCGTTTCCAAGCGGGAGGTCGAGAATCCAAAAGGGCAGTCCGGGAGGTAGGGGAAACAACAGGGGATCACGGAAGAACACGGGAAGCGCTGCAGGAAGACAACAGGAACATCAGAACACAACGGAAACACGGAAGTCACAGGGAAGGCGCGAGTTCGCGGGATGGAAGCCAGACACGGGATGCTTACAAGGGTAAGAAGACTATACTCCGGCGAGCGACCGAAGGTTGTCCAGGTTAAGAAGACCGCTTGATCATCACAGGCAGGTGTGCCGATTGCCGGCAAATGATTGCAGCTGGCGGCTTCTGCTGGGCGGAGACGCGCGCGGCGCGTCCCTGGCTGAGCGCGGCCGTGGGCGTGTCCCGAGGTGCAGTCACTGGAGTGCACAGATGGATGAACGGCGTTGGCAGGAGTCTGAGCCGTAACAGTACCCCCCTCCTTATGGACAGCTCCCAGATGTCCTACAGGTCGAACCACAAAAAGCACAGGAACAAACATCATGGGAGGGCGGAGGGGCAAACTGTCCCCGAATCCACCGGGGACGAGTCTGGTGGCGGCGGCGAGTAGAACGCCGCTGAAGATGGCGAGACGGGCGACCAAGGAATGACTACCATCTTGGCCGTCGGGAAGGCGGACGCAAGTGGCACCATGGTGCGTCTCGCCGGAAACGAGAAGGAGACGTCGGAGGCGAAGAGGATGACGTCGGAGGCGTGGAAGCAGCAGTGGATGTCGTCTGAGGCGTGGAAGCAGCAGACGTCAAAGCCGGAGACGAGGAGGACAGCTGAGGAGCAGGCCGAGGTGCAGAGGTTGGCGGAACAGGCCGAGGTGCACAGGGCGGCGGAACAGGCCGAGGTGCAGAGGTCGGCGGAACAGGCCGAGGTGCAGAGGTCGGCGGAGCAGGCCGAGGTGCAGAGGTCGGCGGAGCAGGCCGAGGTGCAGAGGTCGGCGGAGCAGGCCGAGGTGCAGAGGTCGGCGGAGCAGGCCGAGGTGCAGAGGTCGGCGCTGCTGGCCGAGGTGCAGAGGTCAGGGCCAGCCGGGGAGCTGGTGGAGACGGCGCTGCTGGCCGAGGTGCAGAGGTCAGGGCCAGCCTGGGAGCTGGTGGAGACGCGGGGGCCAGCCTGGGAGCTGGTGCTAGCCCTGACGCTAGCCAAGGGGCTGGTGCTAGCCCTGACGCTAGCCGAGGGGCTGGTGCTAGCTCGGACGCTAGCCGAGGGGCTGGTGCTAGCTCGGACGCTAGCCGAGGGACTGGTGCTAGCTCGGACGCTAGCCGAGGGACTGGTGCTAGCTCGGACGCTAGCCGAGGGACTGGTGCTATCTCGGACGCTAGCCGAGGGACTGGTGCTAGCTCGGACGCTAGCCGAGGGACTGGTGTTAGCTCGGACGCTAGCCGAGGGACTGGTGCTAGCTCGGACGCTAACCGAGGGACTGGTGCTAGCTCGGACGCTAGCCGAGGGACTGGTGCTAGCTCGGACGCTAGCCGAGGGACTGGTGCTAGCTCGGACGCTAGCCGAGGTACTGGTACTAGATCGGAGGCTAGCCGAGAGTCTGGTGCTAGCTCGGAGGCTAGCCGGGGGTCTGGTGCTAGCTCGGAGGCTAGCCGGGGGTCTGGTGCTAGCTCGGAGGCTAGCCGGGGGTCTGGTGCTAGCTCGGAGGCTAGCCGGGGGACTGGTGGCTGCGGCTGGGAAAAACAGAAGAGAGGTGGAATTTGTCTGGCAGGGGGTAGCCTGTCTGGGTGCAGCTGCGCCACCACACCAGCACAGCCACCAGTGCTAAAATGGAAGAGACTAGTACTATCCCCCCCCTCCGAACGCGGATGCCAGACGCTTCCAGCTGACTGAGGGACAGTCACTAAGGGTGGGCGGTGGGTGGCCAGGCGGCGGGTAAATTCTTCCATCCCTACAGCACTGCTAAACAGTCCAAGATTTTGCTGAGGTGGGCTAGAAAAATTGTCTAGGGTGGATTGAAAAGAAAAAGACATCCTGAGAGGGGCAAAAAGGAAAAAAAAACAAAAAAACGAGAAATGTCTTTTTTTTTTTTCTTCTTTTCTTTTTTTACTGGGGGCGGGGTTGAAGTCACTGGGGGTGGGGCTAAGGAACTGTGCCGTCAGGTCCCTAATCAATTGGCCGGAGTATACTGTAATGGTTGGACTAAGGGGAGGTGACGGCGACAGACACCAGAGGGCTGTATGTACAAGGATTTATTATATATATTAACCATATATGTATACATATATATAATAATCAAACAATACAAATATAAACTAAGGAAATGGAGTGTGAACTAGATCCAAAAGTGTATGTGATGTGTGGCTATGTGTGTGATTAGCTGTAGTGTGAGTTACCAAGTGTTGTGTTGGGCGAGAGGAGGAACAAGGCAGGAAGACAGTCCATTGGGCAGGCAGATGATCCAGGGCAGGAGAGAAGAGGCAAGATCCGTTTCCAAGCGGGAGGTCGAGAATCCAAAAGGGCAGTCCGGGAGGTAGGGGAAACAACAGGGGATCACGGAAGAACACGGGAAGCGCTGCAGGAAGACAACAGGAACATCAGAACACAACGGAAACACGGAAGTCACAGGGAAGGCGCGAGTTCGCGGGATGGAAGCCAGACACGGGATGCTTACAAGGGTAAGAAGACTATACTCCGGCGAGCGACCGAAGGTTGTCCAGGCTTAAGAAGACCGCTTGATCATCACAGGCAGGTGTGCCGATTGCCGGCAAATGATTGCAGCTGGCGGCTTCTGCTGGGCGGAGACACGCGCGGCGCGTCCCTGGCTGAGCGCGGCCCTGGGCGTGTCCCGAGGTGCACTCACTGGAGTGCACAGATGGATGAACGGCGTTGGCAGGAGTCTGAGCCGTAACAGAGATACCCGTATGTGTATGTGTCACGTGATGTACACATCCGGATTGCTGTTTTTGGGCTGCTTATCAAGACAATGATGTACTATAATTATTTACACATCAAGGACAAGCCTACTGATAGGTATGTTTTCGTGTACAGTCAGTGTAAACACAATTAAATGACTATTTAAGGGGTCGTATTGTGACTTTTAATCTATTTTTAATCTAAAACACTTCATTTTGGTCTACATAACATGCAATGGTGGTTCTTTGGTTAAAATGTTGCACGGATTTTGTTGCATAGACCAGTGTTTTTCAACCTTTTTTGAGCCGAGGCACATTTTTTGAATTGAAAAAATCTGGAGGCACACCAGCAGCAGAAATCATTAAAAAATTAAACTCAGTTGACAGTAAAAATTTGTTGTCGCAATTGTTGGATATGAATTCAAACCATAACCAAGCATGCATCAATATAGCTCTTGTCTCAAAGTAGGTGTACTGTCACATCACGCCCTGACTTATTTAGAGTGTTTTGTTGTTTTCCTGTGTGTAGTGTTTTAGTTCTTGTCTTGCGCTCCTATTTTGGTGGCTTTTTCTCTTTTTTTGGTATTTTCCTGTAGCAGTTTCATGTCTTCCTTTGAGCGATATTTCCCGCATCTACTTTGTTTTAGCAATCAAGAATATTTCAGTTGTCTTTATCCTTCTTTGTGGTTACATTGTTGATTGTCATGTCATGTTCGGATGTACATTGTGGACGCCGTCTTTGCTCCACAGTAAGTCTTTGTTGTCGTCCAGCACTCTGTATTTGTTTACTTTGTAGCCAGTTAAGTTTTAGTTTTGTTCTGCATAGCCTTCCCGAAGCTTCAATGCCTTTTCTTAGGGGCACTCACCTTTTGTTTATTTTTGGTTTAAGCAATAGATACCTTTTTACCTGCACCCTGCCTCCCGCTGTTTCCGACATCTACAAAGCTATCAGCTACCGGCTGCCACCTACTGATATGGAAGAGTATTACACGGTTACTCTGCCGAGCTCTAGACAGCACCGACACTCAACAACAACACATCATTTGCAGACTATAATTACTGGTTTGCAATAAAAATATTTAACCCAACTAGATAATCTCCCACGGCACACCAGACTGTATCTCACGGCACACTAGTGTGCCGCGGCACAGTGGTTGAAAAACACTGGCATAGACCATCTTACTGCATCGCTTTTTTCAAGCTCAAGAACTGAAAATAAGTTTTCACATTATAACAACAAGACACAAATTACAAGTTGTAATGTTGCAGGATTTAGCTGCTTTACAATGACTGTTACACCTTAAGTTTGACAAAAAAAATGTAATATTGTTGCTTTTTCCCCCCTTATATTCGTTTTTTTTCTTTTTCAGTGTGGCTCTAATACTCGTGTTTTACTGCAAAAAAGAATGTTCAGTTTCATTTCATCAGATTGTGACACTTCTACAGTACATGCGTGTTTATTGGTTTTCTCTGAGGCTTTAGGCATCACACTTCAGTTATTTAAAAAAGAAAATAATCATTGAGAACACCATGAAAAGTTCTCTATTATAAAACCACAGGTTTATGTTTGATTTAGCTTGATCATCTCGATGAGTTGGCGACTTGTCCAGGGTGAACCCCGCCTTCCGCCCGATTATTGCTGAGATAGGCTCCAGCGCCCCCCGCGACCCCGAAGGGAATAAGCGGTAGAAAATGGATGGATGGATGAATCTCATGAAGGCAACCTGTACTTTTATTCTTCTCAGAATGATTACAAAATTAAATTGCATCATTGACTTTTGTAATGCCTTCCTGTTAAATGGAAAGTCACACCGTGTTGCCTTTTCACACACGCCATTGTGTTTCATTATTGAGCCAACACTCATTACAATTTGTGGAGCACAAATACCATTTTTTAAACTAATATCAGTCAGTATTCCTGCGCTCAACACTATTTATTTGGCAAGTATAGGGGTCTGCTGTGTCATACAGCAGAGAAAGGACAGGGAGAGTTGGCAGAAACCGGAGGTCTGACTACAGAAATTGCTGGGGTTGCGGCAAAGCATAATGTGCCAAGTTTGTATAAGCTAGCAATGAGCAATGTTGACTACACAGAGGACTTAGACAACAAATATATAAATATTGGTCCATTACCATTAAAAATTTTTTAATAACATTAACATATTTCAATCTAATTATTATAATATAATTATGAGTAAAATAAATATAATTGCTATAAGTATTAATAACATTTCAAAATGTATTAATTATGTAGATTTTAAACAAAAATTAGGAATTATAAATAATAATAATAAAAAACATACAACTATCCATCCGTCCATCCATTTTCTACCGCTTATTCCCTTCGGGGTCGCGGGGGGCGCTGGAGCCTATCTCAGCTACAATCGGGCGGAAGGCGGGGTACACCCTGGACAAGTCGCCACCTCATTGCAGGGCCAACACAGATAGACAGACAACATTCACACTCACATTCACACACTAGGGCCAATTTAGTGTTGCCAATCAACTTATCCCCAGGTGCATGTTTTTGGAGGTGGGAGGAAGCCGGAGTACCCGGAGAGAACCCACGCAGTCACGGGGAGAACATGCAAACTCCACACAGAAAGATCCCGAGCCTGGGATTGAACCCCAGACTACTCAGCACCTTCGTATTGTGAGGCAGACGCACTAACCCCTCTTCCACCGTGCTGCCCCAACATACAACTAGTATATGATTGTTATGATATAATTATAAATATAATTAATGAAAAAACTCATAAAATATTAAAACTAATTATTTTTATTTTTAATAAATAATTAAATATAAATACAAGTGATATTGATAGAAATAATAGTATAAACATATGCATAACATAAATATAAATATTATAATACAATTGTAAACATATATATATATATATGATTTAATACAAATATTCATGAAATGATGAAATTCTCTAACATTTTTAATAAATATTAAAACAATTTCAGTCAAATATTATTAAAACAATAAAACCAGAAGCATAATTTAATTATGATTCGTATGATATAATTATACATAAAATATATATAATTAATGTAAATGTTAATACAACTTTTAATAAATGATTTTAATATTTTTTATAAAGATTTAAAAATGATAAACCAACCTTTTTTATTCCAAATAATAGTGAAATAACTAGTGATGTCAAATGATTTAAAAAGTGATTAATAGCACCGAAAAAATGCTGAGAAAAGCCTTTAGCTTGCGGTACTTTTTTACTTAAATTCAGTACTGCAGCAGGTCAAAACATATATGACCAAACAGTGGCTTTATGAAGTTGTTTTTAACTGGTGTGGAACCATTTAGAAAAACTATCAAGCCTATAAAATTCGCTTAAGTTAACACATCGAAAAACAGTTTTCTAAAAAGATACAAAAGCAAGTATTGTACGTTGAACTTGTCACTTTTCCGCTGCTTCAGATAGTGAAAAATTCCTATCAATCAAATATAATTGTTCACAATCACCAAATAAAATCATAGATATGCCCTCAATACTTATGTGTTCTGTTTGGCAAAGAGGTACAGCTTAGTCTTGCTAAATTGCAACGCTACGCTCAAACACAAGCATAAAAAGAGTCATGTAACAGGTTAGCAATGAATGCCAGTCTGTATAGCCCAGGGGTAGGCAACCCAAAACTTTGAAAGAGCCATATTGGACCAAAAATACAAAAAACAAATCTGTCTGGAGCTGCAAAAAATGAAAAGCCTTATATAAGTCTTATAATGAAGGCAACACATGACGTAAGTGTCTATATTAGCTATAGTAGCCTACTATCAAAATGACTATGTGCCGCAGGCTGAAGCAAATCTTCGTTGACAGAAATGTTGAAATGTTATATTTATTCCACACATTTTTACAACATTCAAAACCATTAGTAAATCAGAGGCTACTCAGAAGTCGAGATAACTCCTGGAAATCACTGGCTTTTAATTGTCAAAGGTATAGATGTGTGTGTCCAAGTTAAAGGAAACAGCATAGTGTCTTCTTTTAATAGATTTATTACAATCTTTGGCAAGTTTGTCTAAGCTAGGTAATGTTTGCTATGGTCTGGAACAACATGGCACACAAAAAACGCAGCCAATATTACATACAGATAATGTGTCATGAGACATGAAAATATAAATCATACACAAATAGGATAAAAGTAAAGGATATTAAATGAGCTCAAATTTACCTACTAATGAGGCATAATGATGCAATATGTACATACAGATAGCCTAATTAGCATGTTAGCGTGGATTAGCTTGCAGTCAGCACTGACCAAATATGCCTGATTAGCACCCCAACAAGTCAATAACATCAACAAAGCGCACCTTTGTGCATTCACGCACAGCATCAAACGTTTGGTGGACAAAATGAGACAAAGAAGGAGTGGAAGATTGGACATGTAAACAAACTGTTGCGTCACAGTGCACACTATGGTGAGTTCAAGAACCGCCGAAATTAGTGGGACAAAACGATGTCCACCAAAGACTGTCATCAGTGAAGCATACACACAAACATATTAAACAGTGGGCTTTCTAACATTTGGGAAGGTTTGTGTCATGTTTGTCCTCAAACAAAAAACATACTAAAACAAAAAAATATATATTTCCCCTAATTTCTTTCCATTTTCAATCCTTTTTTTTAAATGTTCCAAGGAGCCACTTGAGTGGCACTAAAGAGCCGCGTGTTGCTGATCCCTGGTATAGCCATTGTATTCTTTCTCATTTGGTCTTGATACACACTTGCTCGGCAACAATTCCAAATGACAAAGAGGCATTTATGGCAGTCATGGCCACTCATTAAGCTTGTTTCCTTGACAACGGTGTGTGAATACAATGTTTTTAGTCGACAGGGACTGTTATAGAGAGCATTTGTACGTAAAACACTTAATACAAATTTCAATAGAAGCTCAAAGAACATTAGGCCATATTGGGAAAAAAAACTAAAGGAACACAAACTATGCTTGACTTGCTGGAGTTGCCCATAACAATTAGCCTGCAGCAGCTGGCTTACCAGCGTGTGACACTGGAGCTTTTTGTGTATTGATTGAAGAATCAAAAACTTTCAAATACAATTATTATATAAAGATGCATGTCAGGCGGTGTGTAGACGTACTGTAGAATCTCCTCGCAGGCTAAACAGCATGTGGAGCTTTCTTACAAATATCAACACCGACCCAAAGCCACAGCCTCGAGTCAGGTCACAAGCTTCGGTTTAAAGACCAAAAAAAAAAGGAATATTCTGAACTAACTAAAGCTGAAATTGTCAATGATTACGCAGGCTATCTAGAGGGCGCTAACTTTTGAGCATGCTGAACACATTACAGTACATCAAGGAATGCCCTCGACACACACGTGCACACACATACTCGTTATGTTTGTCGTCAGCTAATGATTTGGCAAAGTTGAGCTGTTAATATCAGCTATTCTTAAATGTACTGCCAGGGGCCGAAATAGTCCAGATAAAGTAATTATATTTATATAGCGCTTTTCTCTAGTGACTCAAAGCGCTTTTACATATTGTAACCCAATATCTAAGTTACATTTAAACCAGTGTGGGTGGCATTGGGAGCAGGTGGGTAAAGTGTCTTGCCCAAGGACACAACAGCAGTGACTAGGATGGCTGAGGCGGGGATCGAACTTGGAATCCTCAAGTTGCTGGCACGGCCACTCTACCAACCGAGCTATACCGCCCCATAAGCTCGGTCGGTGGTCAAACTAGGCCGACCTTTTCCCACCAAATACCACCTAAGACAACACTTGCTTCTCCAAGCACCACCATAATGACCAACATTAAAATACAGTAGCGTAGTAGGCCTAAGTAACAAGGCAGATGTCATGATCTGTGCGCTAAAGCATGTTCTCCCCTCCTTTGTTTACATTCTGTTGCTAGGAGCCTTGAGCTCATAGCCACCTGTATCTCATAATGATTAGTCTCCTCACCTGTTGTAAACCTAATCATCTCCCTTATTTAACACCCATCTGGCCATGCAGTAAGCTCTGGTCCAATGTTCGCTTCTTGCGACACCTTGCGTCTTGTTTCATTTCATGCTATTGTAAGTTAGCCTGTTGCTTCCTGTTTACCTTTCCTTTCATTTTTTAAATTTTTGTTACCTGGCTCAAGGATTAAAAGAGACAATCTTCTTGCTCGCAGCCTTTTTCCTCTCTTTTTGCAAGCTGGGAAACACGACCCTCGCTACAACGCCACCCAAACGCAACAGCAGAGGTTTTATTTAACAAGTTTATTTGATGTTTTTGGCCACTTTGAATAGTAACACTGTGTTTGAATGTAGTATATTATAATCAAGTGATTATTTGGTGTACTATGGTTGTACGGTATACCGGTATTAGTATAGTACCGCGATACTAATGAACATACTTGCCAACCTTGAGACCTCCGATTTCGGGAGGTGGGGGGCGTGGTTGGGGGCGTGGTTAAGAGGGGAGGAGTATATTTACAGCTAGAATTCACCAAGTCAAGTATTTCATATATATAAATATATATAAGAAATACTAAGTCAAGTATTTCATATATATATATATATATATATATATATACAAGAAATACTTGACTTTCAGTGAATTCTAGCTATAAATATATATTTCTTTTATTATATATATAAAATAATACTTGAATTTCAGTGTTCATTTATTTACACATATACACACACATAACACTTATCTACTCATTGTTGAGTTAAGGGTTGAATTGTCCATCCTTGATCTATTCTCTGTCACTATTTTTCTAACCATGCTGAACACCCTCTCTGATGATGCATTGCTGTGTGGCACGCACAAAAGTGCTTTCATCAAATGCACTAGATGGCAGTATTGTCCTGTTTAAGAGTGTCACAACATTGCTGTTTACGGCAGACGAACTGCTTTACGGTAGACGAAAACGTGACTGCTGTTGTTGTGTGTTGTTGCCGCGCTGGGAGGACGTTAATGAAACTGCCTAACAATAAACACACATAAGAAACCAAGAACTTGCCCTCCATCATTCTACAGTTATAACGTGATTGGGCAGGTACGCTGTTTATATTGTGGGAAAGCCGAATTTCGGGAGATTTTCGGGACAAAATGTGTCCCGGGAGGTTTTCGGGAGAGGCGCTGAATTTCGGGAGTCTCCCGGAAAATCCGGGAGGGTTGGCAAGTATGCTAATGAATCATATTCGGTACTATACCGCTTCTAAAAAGTACCGGTCCACCATTCACCCAAACCCCCCCCCCCCCGTCATCACCACGTCATGACATTGCTGGTTTACGAGCAGACGAGCATGTTCGGCAGCACACAATCACAGAGTACTTACAAGCAGACACAGTGTGTAGACAGAAAAGGGAGAACGGATGCATTTTGGCTTAAAAACTAACGATAAATGTGAAGTTATAACACTGAAATGCCCTCAGGAAGAGGTGCTTTAAGACATGGCTAGCTAGCTAGGGGCTAACGTCCATCCCCGGTCTGCAGTGTTTTAGCTACTTCTAAATCACTAATCCTGGTCTCCATGGCGACAAATAAAGTATGTTTCTTACAAGTATCATCCCTGCAGGACGAGGAATAGCTAAACATATTTCACTACACACTGTAGCTCACAAACGCCATTGGTGGATCTACACCTGACATCCACTGTAATGATACCAAATACAGGAGCGTATAGTCGATACTACTATGATTACATCAATATTTTTTAGCATCACAAAATCTTCTTTCATTTAAAAAAAAATTATATTATGTTTATAAACTCAGGAAATACGTCCCTGGACACATAAGGACTTTGAATATGACCAATGTAGGATCCTGTAACTACTTGGTTTTGGATTGATACCCAAAACTAATGTAAAGTATCAAACAACAGAAGAATAAGTGATTATTACATTTTAACAGAAGTGTAGATTAGAACATGTTAAAAGAGAAAGTAAGCAGATATTAACAGTAAATGAACAAGTAGATTAATAATTCATTTTCTACCACTTGTCCCTAATAATTTTGACAAAATAATAGAATGATAAATGACACAATATGTTACTGCATACGTCAGCAGACTAAATTAGCAGCCTTTGTTTGCTTACTTACTAATAAAAGACAAGTTGTCTTGTATGTTCACTATTTTATTTAAGGACAAACTTGCAGTAATAAACATAAGTTTAATGTACCCTAAGATTTTTTGTTAAAATAAAGCCAATAATGCAATTTTTTGTGGTCCCCTTTATTTAGGAAAGTACCGAAAAGTATCAAAATAAATTTTGGTACCGGTACCAAAATATTGGTATCGGGATAACAGTAATGGAGCCCGTGTAGCAGTTTGAGAATCACTGAGCTAGACAGTACCGCTGTACCAGTCCCGGCGGACATGGCCGCCCACAAAGTCAGCCTTTCCCATCTTGGGCTGGAAGCTGTTTATTTTTCGGGTGTTCCGTTTTTCATATTGAAGCGGGTAAAAATAAAACGGTAACTAATCACAACAAAGGCACGTTGACTAAGACCATAACACAATTAAACTGACATTTTAGGGGGGGGGAAGCTCATTGTGTCGTCCTACTACTCCTCCCACAATCGTACATAAATGGATGATATGATGCTTTTTCTTGTGAGATAAGGAAGTTTGACTTCTCACCGCCAAAACAAATGTATGGATTTAACATTCTCCAAGTCGTAATATGTGTGTACCTGGGGGAGAGTGAAGAGCACACGTTTTATTTTTATTGCTATGATGCCATCAGCATCATCAATCACTGTAAGTTACATCTCATTCTACCGTATTACTTCTTTGCAAAAAAGTATTTTGTTCCCTGCCTTAAGGAACGGTTTATTTTAAGGTACATCTAAAGGCATGACAACCCATTTACCATTTACCATTTGTAAGAGGCGCCGGAAGTTGGCAGACCCGTCAGCTATCCTGTTCTGTCTCCCTATAATGTTTGTCTGATCTTAAATGGGATTGTGCTGAAAATCTTAATTTCCCCTCAGGGATTAATAAAGTATTCTGATTCTGATTCATTGAGGTAGAACTATCACGTTTTATTATCTAACATCTTTGACAATCAGCATGATTTTGTAACAGTCCATGCACTTTTTTATGAACGTGGGGCTGGGATGATTTCAGCCTTTCAAAGTTTCCCTTAGACCACCGTTATTTGACCTCGGTATTTGTGAAAACCTAGTTACAGTTACTGCCCTGACTGCCATGTACACTGACGACTATAAAATATATGTTTCATCACTACAGTACACAGCAGGCACAAGACATTGATACAACGTTGATTATACATACAGTACAGGCCAAAAGTGTGGACACACCTTTTCATTCAAAGCGTTTTCTTTATTTTCATGACTATTTACATTGTAGATTGTCACTGAAGGCATCAAAACTATGAATGAACACTCTTGGCATTCTCTCGATGAGCTTCAAGAGGTAGTCACCTGAAATGGTTTTCATTTCACAGGTGTGCTTGAAGCTCATCGAGAGAATGCCAGGAGTGTGCTAAGCAGTAATCAGAGCAAAGGATGGCTATTTTGAAGAAACTAGAATATAAAAAATATTTTCAGTTATTTCACCTTTTTTTATTAAGTACATAACCCCACATGTGTTCATTCATAGTTTTGATGCCTTCAGTGACAATCTACAATGTAAATAGTCATGAAAATAAAGAAAACGCATTGAATGAGAAGGTGTGTCCAAACTTTTGGCCTGTACTATACATGTCCTTTAAACCTGACTTTGTTGCAAAATAGTTATATTTGTAAATTGAGACAAGGCTGATGTCTAACGTTGGATCGACGTTGTTGGTTGGGAAATTACCACATTGGTCAAATCAACATCAGAACCTAACATTGATTAAACGTTGTCAAAGAGCATGTTGTTTCAACGTTATGTTTTAGTTGCTCAACCTCAGGACCTAATTCAACAAGTTCTCATTGTTGTTTTAATGTCTTGTGCCTGCTGGGTATGTACCTTGAGAAGAAGAAAGAGTGGTGGGATTCATCCACACTTATCAGTTTGGCATACAGAGTGAGTGAAGACTAAAAAGCAGGCCAAAGTTGACTAAAAGCAATATCCTTTGGACGACATAAAGCTGCGGTGTCTGAGACTGCACATATTCTCATCTGCCTTCAAGATTTATTGAAGTGGCAAAGCAGTTAATTATTGTCAACCTCAGACAGAAAAGGACAGAGCCCTTTTTAATAACCATCTCGAGACCTCTGAGAAAAGGCCCAGCAAAATCAGAGTAGACACAAGTAGATAACTACAAGTTGGGGTGGATGGAAGGGAGTTACACGTCTCTGCTGCCCTCTGTTGGTTTGTCCCCTGGAACTATACTTAATACAGTGGTGGGTTGTGCCAGCATTCCCACCAATGATATTGTGACAAGCACGCTTCTACAAATGCTGAAGGAAAAGATCAAGGACCAGACGCCATGTCGTACTCGCTTTACAGCATGTGTGTCTTTGTAAGCCGTCACTTTATAATACCAACATTCCTGACTTTGTGGCTTATTTTGAGTCTTTGTGTTTTATTTCTCCTATTAAAGGTGGCAGTTATCATAATGGCATACTAGTTTAGTCTTTATTTGAACGGACAATGCATAGAAACATTAAGCTCAAAGACAGATATGTTCTGCACCAGATTATAGCTAAATAGCTAAATTCCATCTGCAGTCCCTGTCTACCTAAATTAAAGAGATACAAAAAACATGTCATACAAATATAACAACAAAATTATACTATAGCATGTAATCAAATTGAGAAAATACTTTTCAAGTTTGTTGTGAGGTCGTTCCATTCCTTTATCGCTTTATATGAAAAGGCCGATTGTGCAAAAGAGGTTTTACATCTACACTGCCCCCTGGCGGAGGCTTGTGTGTTTCTAGTTGTCACAGCAGAAGTAAACTGGACAAAGTGCTTAAGTGGCGCTGGTGCAGTGTTATTTAGGATTCGATGGGCCATTCATATTGATGCTTGAATGCTAGCAAAATGTTAACTTGTGAATGCTAGTCCCCCCCCCCCCCCCCCCGTTTTACTTTTGTCTTTTTGAACAAAAGACAGCTACCATGACCATCCCCGAACTGTGAACCATCACTGTAGACACTTTTCACCTTTGATCACTAAAGACACTTTAACTGCTGCTGTGACCCAAGGTCACCTCCATATTTATACTGTTGACTGTCAATCAGAATGTGCAATCATGTACTGTTACTTACTGTGCCTTGAATATACGTTTGTATTTTTATTTTTTATTTTAAGCTAAGTACCGTGTGACTTGTTGAAGGGTGGTCTCGCAAAGTAAGATTTTCATTGTACGGCAAACTGTCTGTTTAACTGTGCATATGACAATAAACAATCTTGAATCTTGAATCTTGAATCTTGAAATTGAACAATCTATATTTTTGGAGAACTAAACAGTGATGGTGGTGTTGTGGTTTTCGGTCAAGGATTTTGAGCGATTGTTTGTGCAAGGTTTCCAATAGCCTCAGTGTATTTTTGCTTGCCTGGGACCAACATGTTATACAATAATAAAAACGAGACATAATCATTGCATTAAAATAAGTTTGAGCTTCCTCCAGTGTTAACAAATTCCTGATACATTTGAAAATGTTTATGTAGTACATACATGAACTATATGGCTGGGTTATGTTGTTGGATTAGGACAGGGGTCGGCAACCCAAAATGTTGAAAGAGCCATATTGGACCAAAAATACAAAAACAAATCTGTCTGGAGCCGCAAAAAATTAAAAGCCATATTACATACAGATAGTGTGTCATGAGATATAAATTGAATTAAGATGACTTAAAGGAAACTACATGACCTCAAATATACCTACAGATGAGGCATGATGATGCAATATGTACATATACCTAGCCTAAATAGTATGTTAGCATCGATTAGCTTGCAGTCATGCAGTGACCAAATATGTCTGATTAGCACTCCACACAAGTCAATAACATCAACAAAACTCACCTTTGTGCATTCATGCACAACGTTAAAAGTCTGGTGGACAAAATGAGACAGAAAAAGAAGTGGCATAAAACATGTCCTAGAAAGTCGGAGAAATGTAAACAAACTACGGTAAGTTCAAGTACCGCCAAAATTAGTAGGACAAAACGGTGCTCGTCAAATACTCGAATCAGTGAAGCATGTTTAATATAAACAGTGTGCTTTATAACAATTAGGGAGGTTTGTGTCATGTTTGTCCTCCTACAGAAACCATATTAAAACAAAAAAATATATATATTTTTTCCCCTCATCTTTTTCCATTTTTCATACATTTTTGAAAAAGCTCCAGAGAGCCACTAGGGCGGCGCTAAAGAGCCGCATGCGGCTATAGAGCCGCGGGTTGCCGACACCTGGATTAGGAGGCGCGGATGAGACTGAAAATGTTGATTTTGATTCGATGGAGTAAATACAGGGTCAATATTACCGATACCAATACAGATACCGATCATTTTTAAAGACTATTGAAAGATTTTGTGAGTTTGTCTCACGTTGGTCATGATCATAATCAAAGAGAAACACAGAACAAATATTTTAGAGAAAAAAAATAGTAAAGGACCAAGATTTTAAGCAAATAAAAAATATTTTATAAGGATATAGTTTTGAGGCAATGGTAATAGTACCATCAATATTTGGATTGATCCGCCCACTGCTGGGCCAGTGTTGTATTCCTCCAGTATTTTTCTCAAAATGGAACTTTCAAATGATATGGTTTTTGATAACGTCATGAAAGAAAACTTAGCTCGTTGACCCCACCACGTGCATACTCTCATCACTTCATGGAGGGATGGCTTTGTGAAATAGTAGGCTGTAGTTCACACTGTGATGCTAATCAAGCACAGTACAATATAAAGCTTCAGTCCCTTTCTCTGTTCAAACCAAAAATTGGAATCTTAATGAAAAACAAACTCAATATGCTTTTGAGTTGCCACACAGCGTATGACAGCAAATACACAGCAGAGGTCAGCGTTTAGGCGCTTATTACTGAGCAAACACACAACTGCAATTACTGCTGCCTTATCACAACTTGGACTTTGGACAATTATGGAGGAGAAAAGTATGACACACTCACAATCAAACCATTGATGGTTCATTGTCATTGATTGGGAAAAAGATCATTCTGCTTTGGCTTGGAATCAGATGGCATGGTCCACTGTTTTACGCTGCTGCAAGCAAGGTTATATTATATTACAGTATGAGTAGGATTAATACTGTAGGGCAGGGGTGTCCAAACTTTTTCCACTGAGGGCCGTACACTGAAAAGCAAGCGGGGGGTCATTTTGATATTTTTTTATATTAAAAACCAATACAATAAATGTATAAAAAATATACATTTAGGCCTCCCCTCAGGCTTGATCCCGGTGAACCCAAAGGGTTTTGGTCAATAAAAATTAGTCATTATTTATTATTATTATTATTATTATTATTATTGTTATTATTATTGTCATGTCCGTGATCATGTTTTGTTTAGTTATGTTTTGCTTGGTTTTTGGACACTTTTTAGTTCCTGTTTTCACTCCCTTGCTTTGTCCCCATAGCAACCATTAGTTTCACCTGGTTCACATCCTCATGTCACGCACCTGTCTCACGTTTTTACATTTTGATTCATGCACCTGCTGTCACTAATCATGCCATTATTATTTAAACTTCCAGTTGCCAGGCTGTCTTTCTGGCAACATCACTCTGCTTCATGCCATATTTACGGTTTCAAGTTTAGTTCGCGCTGCTTGTTTCATAGTCCATGCTGCCCTGTTCACGTCATCGCAAGTAAGTTTTGTTTGTTAATGCCACAGTTAGTGTTTTTGTTTCATGTTCACAGTTAATTGCCTTTGTGCTCGTCTTTGGTTTCATTAGTCAAGTTTGTTCTCCGCCATTGTGTGCGCCTTTTGTTTGCTTCTTTTTTTGTAGTTATAGTATTAAAATAAAAGATGTCATTACCTTCACGCCATGTCCGGTCCAAGTTCACTTGTATCTCGGGAAAACAACCACTCCATAGTCCACGTCCTGACAATTATTCAAAGTTTAAATCTCTTTTTCAACCACTGTGCGCCGCGGCACACTAGTGTGCCGTGAAATACAGTCTGGTGTGCCGTGTGAGATTATGTAATTTCACCTAATTGGGTTAAAAATATTTTTTGGACACAAGTCATTATAATCCAAAAATAATGTGCCGTTGTTGAGTGTCGGTGCTGTCTAGAGCTTGGCAGAGTAATCATGTCATACTCTTCCATATCAGTAGGTGGCAGCCGGTAGCTAATTGCTTTGTAGATGTCGGAAACACGTTGTGTCGTGATCACAATATGCAGGTGTGCGGGTACTAAGGTATCTTATGCTTAAACCAAAAATAAACAAAAGGCGAGTGCCGCTAAGAAAAAGGCATTGAAGCTTAGGGATGGCTATGCAGAACTGGCTACAAAGTAAACAACAGAATGCTGGACGACAGCAAAGACTTACTGTGTGTGGAGCAGAGACAGCGTCCACAAAGTACATCCGTACATGACAAGACAATCAACAATGTTCCCACAGTGAAGGAAAGCCTCCGCACAACTTAAATAGTCTGGATTGCGAAAAAAAGCAGGTGTGGAGAATAGCGCTCAAGGAGGACATGAAACTGCAACAGGAAAATACCAACAAAACAGGAAAAAAACACAAATTGGAGTGCAAGACAAGAACTAAAACACTACACACAGGAAAAGACCAAAAAATTCAAAATAAGTCACGGCGTGATGTGACAGGTTGTGACAGTACACCTACTTTGAGACAAGAGCTATATTGATGCATGCTTGGTTATGGTTTGAATTCATATCCAACAATTGCGAGAACTACTTTTTATTGTCAATATCGGCTACTAAGTTTTGTTTTTTTTAACTATTTCTGCTTGTGGTGTGCCTCAAGAATTTTTCAATGAAAAAAATGTGCCTTGGCTCAAAAAAGGTTGAAAAACACTGCTCTCGATCAACATAAGGTTTATCTGTCAATATAATGTTTTTAAACATTTAAATTGTATGCCCTTTTTGTCAAAGAAAACCCTGTTTTTTTATGGAAAAAAAAACAAATATGCGATATTTTTCCCCAATGAAATTTTTAAAGTGGAATATTTGAGATTACAAATTAATTGGAGCCTTAAAAAAGCCAATAACTCATAACAACATTCATTATTATTTATTGAGCAATGACATACAAAAAAAAATCCCACTAAAATTATTGGGGATCCAAAAAGGTCCTACTCATTAAAGTGTTAAAAAATGAATTATAAATATATTTTTTTACTGTTTACTTTTAACACAATAATCTCGAGATCAGCTTCAGATCTATCCGTCAATTATAAGTTTTGTTATGTTTATGTCAACACTAAATTGGCCCTAGTGTGTGAATGTGAGTGTGAATGTTGTCTGTCTATCTGTGTTGGCCCTGCGATGAGGTGGCGACTTGTCCAGGGTGTACCCCGCCTTCCGCCCGATTGTAGCTGAGATAGGCTCCAGCGCCCCCCGCGACCCCAAAGGGAATAAGCGGTAGAAAATGGATGGATGGATGGATGTTATGTTTATGTTTTGTTCGTTTTAGGCCCTTCTTTAAAAAAACAACAAAAAAACAGCTCAGTTTTTTATATGGCAAACACAAAATATGCAACATTTTCCCCAAAGAATATCTCAAAGTGAAATATTTAATGTGACGTAATTGGAGCCTTGAATAGGTCAATAATTCATAATGACATTGATTTTGATTCATTATTATTTTTTAAAGAAAGAAACAGCCTTTGTGTCATTAGAGTAAACATTGCAACATTTTCTTGTTACATTTCACCTGTTTGCTCTTTTAAACCACTTTTTATGTTTTTCTTTTTTTTTTTATCGTAGTTTTAGAATGTGCTGCACTTTGGACACCCCAGCTGGAGGGGAATAAAATCGTATGAGTATGACAAAACAAAGTCATGATATTATATGAACAAAGATGGAGAAAAAAGTTTATTGTGAGAAAAAAGTCATTTTTATTCTTTTTTTTTTTTTTTTTTTTTTTTTGGCAAAAAGTTAATTAAAAAAAAAATTAAAAAATAATTACCATTACAATTAGGTAAGAATGTTAGAAGAGGGAGGGAAAAAAAAGAGAAAAAGTCAACATTTTTTAGAAAGAAAAAACAGTTTTAATATGACAAAAAAGTATAATAGACATTTCAAATTCAAATGATCACAAATTGAACAGATTGATAATCGCAATTATTATTACAGCTATTATGATACAGCTCATTTCCTGTAGAAGAAAGCTGATTGCTAGCTACGAGCTCGCGCTGCTGAGCGATGTGTTTTTAACAACTGTTACCGTTACTTGCTAGCTGGCAACTAGTCGCTAACTAGCTTAAATGCTAACATAAATAAATGCATTAACGTCTTTCCCCATTACAAACGACATAGCTAGCTTGATTGACAACCACAAATGGATAAACTCACGGACTGGTGATAGCGCTCATTTTTGGGAGAAAAATCCTAGTGTGCTGATTGCTAGTTAGCAGCTAGTGCTGCTGATCGCTAGTTAGCTTAAATCCTAATATGAATACTAGACACATCCACGCCTTTCAGTATTACAAACAACATATTTAGTTTGATAATTAAAAAATAATAAACTCAAGGCCTGATGATATTGCGCATGTCATGTCGAAGAAAGCTAGTGCGCTGATCGCTGGTTACCAACTGGCCCCGCTGATCGCTAGCTCCCAGCTGTACCCGCTGATTGCTAAATAAAAGCTGGCGCCTTTGGTCGCTAGTTAACAGCTAGCACCACTAATTGCTAACTAGCAGCTAATGCTGCTAATTGCTCATTTGTAGCTGGTGCTGCTAATCACTAGCTGGCAGCAAGTGCACTAATTGCGAGCTTGATTGAGAACCTCAATTCGATAAAGTCACTGACTGGTGATACAGCACATATCCTGGAGAAAAAAGTTAGTGCGAGGATCGCTAGCTACCAGCTGGGGATGCTAATGGCTAGGTAGCAGCAAGTGCTGCTAATAACTCGCTAATAGCTACCGGCGCTAAAAGCTAATTGGCAAGTGGCGCGCTAACTGCTAGCAGCTTAAATGCTAACATGAATACAAGACACAATAACATATATCACTGATACTTAAGTCTTTATAAATATTGTAAACACATTACTGTTGGAGCAACTAAGCTAGTCAATTGTGCACATTTACTTTATAGGCTGTGTTCTCCTGTAGATATGAAGCTATATATTGTGTGTCTGTTCATTTATTTGTTTCTTTTTTTTTTTTTTTTAAATAAAGCTTGGTTAAAATATCTTATTGTGTGTAGAGGTAATTTTTGAGCACATTCAACAATTCTGTGCGTGGTAATAATTATGAACGTGTATCGTTAAATCCATAGCCCTACAATTATATTTCAAAAGGTTTTTTGTTTTTTTAAAGAAAAAAATCCTTAATAATCATATTATCTAGATTTCAAAAAAAAAAAAAAATATATATATATATATATATATATATATATATATACATTTTTTTTTTATATATATATATATATATATATATATATATATATATACAGGTAAAAGCCAGTAAATTAGAATATTTTGAAAAACTTGATTTATTTCAGTAATTGCATTCAAAAGGTGTAACTTGTACATTATATTTATTCATTGCACACAGACTGATGCATTCAAATGTTTATTTCATTTAATTTTGATGATTTGAAGTGGCAACAAATGAAAATCCAAAATTCCGTGTGTCACAAAATTAGAATATTGTGTAAGGCTAATACAAAAAAGGGATTTTTAGAAATGTTGGCCAACGGAAAAGTATGAAAGTGAAAAATATGAGCATGTACAATACTCAATACTTGGTTGGAGCTCCTTTTGCCTCAATTACTGCGTTAATGCGGCATGGCATGGAGTCGATGAGTTTCTGGCACTGCTCAGGTGTTATGAGAGCCCAGGTTGCTCTTATAGTGGCGTTTTTGGGTCTGGCATTCTGAATCTTCCTTTTCACAATACCCCACAGATTTTCTATGGGGCTAAGGTCAGGGGAGTTGGCGGGCCAATTTAGAACAGAAATACCATGGTCCGTAAACCAGGCACAGGTAGATTTTGTGCTGTGTGCAGGCGCCAAGTCCTGTTGGAACTCGAAATCTCCATTTCCATAGAGCAGGTCAGCAGCAGGAAGCATGAAGTGCTCTAAAACTTGCTGGTAGACGGCTGCGTTGACCCTGGATCTCAGGAAACAGAGTGGACCGACACCAGCTGGACTGCTGCTGAGTGGTCCAAAGTCATGTTTTCTGACGAAAGCAAATTTTGCATTTCCTTTGGAAATCGAGGTCCCAGAGTCTGGAGGAAGACAGGAGAGGCACAGGATCCACGTTGCCTGAAGTCTAGTGTAAAGTTTCCACCATCAGTGATGGTTTGGGGTGCCATGTCATCTGCTGGTGTCGGTCCACTCTGTTTCCTGAGATCCAGGGTCAACGCAGCCGTCTACCAGCAAGTTTTAGAGCACTTCATGCTTCCTGCTGCTGACCTGCTCTATGGAGATGGAGATTTCAAGTTCCAACAGGACTTGGCGCCTGCACACAGCGCAAAATCTACCCGTGCCTGGTTTACGGACCATGGTATTTCTGTTCTAAATTGGCCCGCCAACTCCCCTGACCTTAGCCCCATAGAAAATCTGTGGGGTATTGTGAAAAGGAAGATGCAGAATGCCAGACCCAAAAACGCAGAAGAGTTGAAGGCCACTATCAGAGCAACCTGGGCTCTCATAACACCTGAGCAGTGCCAGAAACTCATCGACTCCATGCCACGCCGCATTAACGCAGTAATTGAGGCAAAAGGAGCTCCAACCAAGTATTGAGTATTGTACATGCTCATATTTTTCATTTTCATACTTTTCAGTTGGCCAACATTTCTAAAAATCCCTTTTTTGTATTAGCCTTAAGTAATATTCTAATTTTGTGACACACGGAATTTTGGATTTTCATTTGTTGCCACTTCAAATCATCAAAATTAAATGAAATAAACATTTGAATGCATCAGTCTGTGTGCAATGAATAAATATAATGTACAAGTTACACCTTTTGAATGCAATTACTGAAATAAATCAAGTTTTTCAAAATATTCTAATTTACTGGCTTTTACCTGTATATCAGGGACGTGCAGTCACTAGAGGCAGGTGAGGCCCCGTCTCACCTGCCATAATGGAAAGAAAAAAAATGTAAAAAGAAAACATTTTTATTAAATTGTTATATGTATCCAGTGATTATACTATAAAGTTATTTTCCATTTAACTTCACCAGTTTTAGATTATTTTTAGTCAAAATCGCTAAATTTTCACATTTGCTGTTCAAATACTGAGAAGAGACGGTGCGGTGATCAGCAGCCAGTTGAGGCACGTCACTCAGTGCCTCAACATGGATTGCGGACTCGGCTAACTGCTGGCCTGCTGTGCAGTGAGACCGTATTGCTATATGAACTATATTATACATTTCCATAGTTTAGTTAGCTGAGGTATGTAATGTACAGTGTATTTTGTCAACAACTGTATGTGTGTAACGTATTTCTTGTGCTGAGCGATCATAAAACAGCTGCAAAAGACGCACTGGCTGAGGCTCCAGTAATCCCGCCTCCTGCACCCCCGCTGTAGATTGCAACCCCTGACGGGAGTGTTATATCAACTAAAGCCCACACGTAAACTTTCCACGTGCAAGATTGAATCTATTTAAAAAAGTTATTTCTTAAGAAGCCAAAAAGTGCAAAAACAATAATGTTCGTGTTGGAGGAGTTGTGAATGACTGCAGGGCCACAACATTATGTACACCTGCAGACTGCAGGTGTACCTTATTCACAACTCCTCCAACACGAACATTATTGTTTTTGCACTTTTTGGCTTCTTATTAAATAACTTTTGTAACCTATTTTTATGGGCTTTCCTCTTTGTGATGTTAAGTTCCTGTTATGCGCTGTTATACAGTATATGCCTTGAGCTCTTATTTTGAAGGCGCTAAGAGCGGAAGTGATGACACGTTGGAGTGGAGCGGAAGTTTTTGAAAGAAGGTAAATAAAGTGGTCCTCGTGTAAACTGGAGCCTCCGTGTTTGTTATTTTGTAGTTTCATACAGTATAGGCGACATTTATAAAGCCTCGGTTACACTTTTTTAAATAGATTCAATCTTGCATGTGGAAAGTTTAAGTGAGGGCTTTAGTTGATATAACACTCCCGTCAGGGGTTGCGCTAATCCAGCACAACAGCGGCGAATGGACTTCATTTATAAAAAAAAAGGTAAGACCATAATAACGTTTTTTTTATTAAATGTGCTTTTTTGTGTGCTACAGTTTGTATGTGTAAAGTTAAAGTTAAGTTAAAGTACCAATGATTGTCACACAAACACTAGGTGTAATGAAATTTGTCCTCTGCATTTGACCCATCCCTTGATCACCCCCTGGGAGGTGAGGGGAGCAGTGGGCAGCAGCGGCGCCGCGCCGGGGAATACATTTTGGTGATTTAACCCCCAATTCCAACCCTTGATGCTGAGTGCCAAGCAGGGAAGAATGCTGGTATGAGCTTTTAAACATAACCCGTTAACTGCTGCCAATCAAATGGTGAATAAGATACTCTTTAGGGTTCATATGTTTGTAAATCTGACTGTGATGAAGTCAGTGCCTCACCAGCCTTGAACCTCACCGCACGTCACTGATATATATATATATATATATATATATATATATATATATATATATATATATATATATATATATATATATATATATATATATATATATATATATATATATATATATATATATATATATTAGGGCTGCGAATCTTTGGGTGTCCCACGATTCGATTCAATATCGATTCTTGGGGTCACGATTCAACTATAAATAAATTTTTTTCAATTTAACGCGATTCTCGATTAAAAAAAGATATTTTTCCGATTCAAAACAATTCTCTATTCATTCAATACATAGGATTTCAGCAGGATCTACCCCAGTCTGCTGACATGCAAGCAGAGTAGTAGATGTTTATAAAAAGCTTTTATAATTGTAAAGGACAATGTTTTATCAACTGATTGCAATAATGTAAGATTGTTTTAACTATTAAATGAACCAAATATATGACTTATTTTATCTTTGTGAAAATATTGGACACAGTGTGTTGTCGAGCTTATGAGATGCGATGCAAGTGTAAGCCACTGTGACACTATTGTTCTTTTTTATTTTATTACAAATGTTTAATGATAATGTCAATGAGGGATGTTTAATCACTGCTATGTTGAAATTATTACTAATATTGATACTGTTGTTGATAATATTCATTTTTGTTTCACTACTTTTGGATTGTTTTGTGTCATGTTTGTGTCTCCTCTCGATTGCTCTGTTTATTGCTGTTCTGAGTGTTGCTGGGTCGGGTTTGGTTTTAGAACTGGATTGCATTGTTATGGTATTGCTGTGTATTGTTTTGTTGGATTTATTAATAAAAAAATAAAATAATTAAAAAAATAGATTTTTTTAAAAAGAGAATCGATACTGAATCGTACAACATGAGAATGGCGATTTGAATTCGAATCGATTTTTTCCCACACCCCTAATGTGTGTGTATATATATATATATATATATATATATATATATATATATATATATATATATATATATATATATATGTATGTATATATATATATATATATATATATATATATATATATATATATATATATATATATATATATATATATATATAAAAAGGCAAAGCATGGTTTTGTTTTTCTGACAATTGCAAGAAAAAGCCTTAATTACTAATATTATTAAAATAAATGCTGTGAGTAAAATAGTCACAGTATGACGAGAATAAAGTCCTATTTTTCAGAGAAAAAGTTGGAATATGATATTGCTGGGTATTGTGGCCAAACAGCTAAACTTTAGTTTCATCTGACCACAGAACCTTCCTCCAGAAGGTCTTATCTTTGTCCATGTGATGTCAGATGAAACAAAAATTGAGCTGTTTGGCCACAATACCCAGCAATATGTTTGGAGGAGAAAAGGTAAGGCCTTTAATAACGTCATTGGTCTTAGCGAAACCTGGCTCAAACCAGACAAATTTTTTGCGCTAAATGAGGCATCTCCTCCTAACTATACGAATGCGCATATTGCCCGTCCCCTTAAAAGGGGTGGGGGGGTCGCACTAATATACAATGAAAACTTTAACCTTACCCCTAACCTAAATAATAAATACAAATCGTTTGAGGTGCTTACTATGAGGTCTGTCGCACCGCTGCCTCTCGATATGGCTGTTATCTACCGCCCCCCAGGGCCCTACTCGGACTTTATTAATGAATTCTCAGAGTTCGTTGCTGATCTAGTGACGCACGCAGACAATATAATCATAATGGGGGACTTTAATATCCATATGAATACCCCATCGGACCCTCAGTGCGTGGCGCTCCAGACTATAATTGATAGCTGTGGTCTTACACAAATAATAAATGAACCTACGCATCGCAACGGCAATACGATAGATCTAGTGCTGGTCAGGGGTGTCACCACCTCCAAAGTTATGGTACTCCCGTATACTAAAGTAATGTCCGATCATTACCTTATAAAATTCGAAGTTCTGACTCATTGTCAACAAACTAATAATAATAATAACTGCTATAGCAGCCGCAACATTAATGCCGCCACAACGATGACTCTTGCTGACCTACTGCCTTCGGTAATGGCACCATTCCCAAATAATGTCGGCTCTATTGATAACCTCACTAACAACTTTGACAATGCCCTGCGCAAAACCATTGATAGTATAGCACCGCTAAAACAAAAAAGGGCCCCTAAAAGGCGCACCCCATGGTTTACAGAGGAAACCAGAGCTCATAAATTATCATGTAGAAAGTTGGAACGCAAATGGCGCGTGACCAAGCTTGAGGTTTTCCATCAAGCATGGAGTGATAGTTTAATATCGTATAAACGCATGCTTACCTTAGCTAAAGCTAAATATTACTCAAATCTCATCCGCCTCAACAAAAACGACCCTAAATTTTTGTTTAGTACAGTAGCATCGCTAACCCAACAAGGGACTCCTCCCAATAGCTCCACCCACTCGGCAGATGACTTTATGAATTTCTTTAATAAGAAAATTGAACTCATTAGAAAGGAGATTAAAGACAACGCATCCCAGCTACAACTGGGTTCTATGAACACAGATACAACTGTATCTACGACGGATACTGCAATACAAAATAGTCTCTCTCTTTTTGATGAAATAACATTAGAGGAACTATTACAGCGTGTAAGTGGGATAAAACAAACAACATGTTTACTTGACCCACTTCCTGGGAAACTTATCAAGGAGCTTTTTGTATTATTAGGTCCATCAGTGCTAAATATTATAAACTTATCACTTTCCTCTGGCACTGTTCCCCTAGCATTCAAGAAAGCGGTTATTCATCCTCTGCTCAAAAGACCTAACCTTGATCCTGACCTCATGGTAAACTACCGACCGGTGTCCCACCTTCCCTTTATTTCGAAAATCCTCGAAAAAATTATCGCACAGCAGCTAAATGAACACTTAGTGTCTAACAATCTCTGTGAACCTTTTCAATCCGGTTTCAGGGCAAATCACTCTACGGAGACAGCCCTCGCAAAAATGACTAATGATCTACTGCTAACGATGGATTCTGATGCGTCATCTATGTTGCTGCTTCTTGATCTTAGCGCTGCTTTCGATACCGTCGATCATAATATTTTATTAGAGCGTATCAAAACACGTATTGGTATGTCAGACTTAGCTTTGTCGTGGTTTAACTCTTATCTTACTGACAGGATGCAATGCGTCTCCCATAATAATGTGACTTCGGACTATGTTAAGGTAACGTGCGGAGTTCCTCAGGGTTCGGTTCTTGGCCCTGCACTCTTTAGTATTTACATGCTGCCGCTAGGCGACATCATACGCAAATACGGTGTTAGCTTTCATTGTTATGCTGATGACACCCAACTCTACATGCCCCTAAAGCTGACCAACACGCCGGATTGTAGTCAGCTGGAGGCGTGTCTTAATGAAATTAAACAATGGATGTCCGCTAACTTCTTGCAACTCAACGCCAAGAAAACGGAAATGCTGATTATCGGTCCTGCTAAACACCGACATTTATTTAATAATACCACCTTAACATTTGACAACCAAACAATTACACAAGGCGAATCAGTAAAGAATCTGGGTATTATCTTCAACCCAACTCTCTCCTTTGAATCACACATTAAGAGTGTTACTAAAACGGCCTTCTTTCATCTCCGTAATATTGCTAAAATTCGTTCTATTTTATCCACTAGCGACGCTGAGATCATTATTCATGCGTTCGTTACGTCTCGTCTCGACTACTGTAACGTATTATTTTCGGGTCTCCCTATGTCTAGTATTAAAAAATTACAGTTGGTACAAAATGCGGCTGCTAGACTTTTGACAAGAACAAGAAAGTTTGATCATATTACGCCTATACTGGCTCACCTGCACTGGCTTCCTGTGCACTTAAGATGTGACTTTAAGGTTTTACTACTTACGTATAAAATACTACACAGTCTAGCTCCGTCCTATCTTGTCGATTGCATTGTACCATATGTCCCGGCAAGAAATCTGCGTTCAAAGAACTCCGGCTTATTAGTGATTCCCAGAGCCCAAAAAAAGTCTGCGGGCTATAGAGCGTTTTCTATTTGGGCTCCAGTACTATGGAATGCCCTCCCGGTAACAATTAGAGATGCTACCTCAGTAGAAGCATTTAAGTCCCATCTTAAAACTCATTTGTATACTCTAGCCTTTAAATAGCCCCCCTGTTAGACCAGTTGATCTGCCGTTTCTTTTCTTTTCTCCTCTGCTCCCCTTTTCCTTGAGGGGGGGGGGGGGGGCACAGGTCCGGTGGCCATGGATGAAGTGCTGGCTGTCCAGAGTCGGGACCCGGGGTGGACCGCTCGCCTGTGCATCGGCTGGGAACATCTCTGCGCTGCTGACCCGTCTCCGCTCGGGATGGTGTCCTGCTGGCCCCACTATGGACTGGACTCTTACTATTATGTTGGATCCACTATGGACTGGACTCTCACAATATTATGTCAGACCCACTCGCCATCCATTGCTTTCGGTCTCCCCTAGAGGGGGGGGGGGGGGGTTACCCACATATGCGGTCCTCTCCAAGGTTTCTCATAGTCATTCACATCGACGTCCCACTGGGGTGAGTTTTTCCTTGCCCGTATGTGGGCTTTGTACCGAGGATGTCGTTGTGGCTTGTGCAGCCCTTTGAGACACTTGTGATTTAGGGCTATATAAATAAAGATTGATTGATTGATTGATTGATTAATCCCAGGAACACCGTCCTTACCGTCAAGCATGATGGTGGTAGTATTAGACTTAGACTTAGACTTCCTTTTTATTGTCATTCAAATTTGAACTTTACAGTACAGAAAAGAACAAAATTTTGTTACATAAGATCATGGTAGTGCAGGATAAAAAAGCAATAAGGTGCATATATAAATAAATTAATAGGTTACTGTACAGATAAATATATTGCACTTTTCCACATGCGTCCACGTTTATGGGTGTATGTTATATTGTCTTTTTTTATTCCAGGGAGTTAATCCATTTTGGGGGGAGTTGAGGGAATAATTTAATTATGATGCGTTCAAGAGTCTTACAGCCTGAGGGAAGAAGCTGTTACAGAACCTGGAGGTTCTGCTTCGGAGGCTGCGGAACCTCTTTCTAGAGTCCAGCAGTGAAAACAGTCCTTGGTGGGGGTGGGAGGAGTGTTTGCAGATTTTCTGAGCCCTGGTCAGGCAGCGGCTTTTTGCGATCTCCTGGATAGGAGGAAGAGGAGTCCTGATGATATTATGTATTATGCTCTGGGGCTGTTTTGCTGCCAATGGAACTGGTGCTTTACAGAGAGTAAATGGGACAATGAAAAAGGAGGATTAACTCCAAGTTCTTCAGGACAACCCTAAAATCATCAACCCGGAGGTTGGATCTTGGGCGCAGTTGGGTGCTCCAACAGGACAATGACCCCAAACACACGTCAAAAGTGGTAAAGGAATGGCTAAATCAGGCTTGAATTAAAGGGGAACATTATCACAATTTCAGAAGGGTTAAAACCATTAAAAATCAGTTCTTATTTTATTTTTCGAAGTTTTTTTCAAAATTTTACCCATCACGCAATATCCCTAAAAAAAGCTTCAAAGTGCCTGATTTTAACCATCGTTATATACACCCGTCCATTTTCCTGTGACGTCACATCGTGATGCCAACACAAACAAACATGGCGCATAGAACAGCAAGCTATAGCGACATTAGCTCGGATTCAGACTCGGATTTCAGCGGCTTAAGTGATTCAACAGATTACGCATGTATTGAAACGGATGGTTGTAGTGTGGAGGCAGGTAGCGAAAATGAAATTGAAGAAGAAACTGAAGCTATTGAGCCATATCGGTTTGAACCATATGCAAGCGAAACCGACGAAAACAACACGACAGCCAGCGACACGGGAGAAAGCGAGGACGAATTCGGCGATCGCCTTCTAACCAACGATTGGTATGTGTTTGTTTGGCATTAAAGGAAACTAACAACTATGAACTAGGTTTACAGCATATGAAATACATTTGGCAACAACATGCACTTTGAGAGTGCAGACAGCCCAATTTTCATCAATTAATATATTCTGTAGACATACCCTCATCCGCGCTCTTTTCCTGAAAGCTGGTCTGTCCAGTTTTGGAGTTGATGTCAGCAGGCCAGGGAAGCTAGGGTCGATATTCTTCTCTTGATCATCTTCGGTGGCACAAGGGACGGTGTGAGCCAAGACATCCAGGGGGTTTAGCTCGCTCGTCTGCGGGAACAAATTTAGCTGAACTGCACCAATTTTGTCAAGAGGAGTGGTCACAAATTCAACCAGAAGTTTGTGGATGGCTACCAAAAAGCGCCTTGCCAAGGGACATGTAAGCAAATATTAACATTGCTTTATGTATACTTTTGACCCAGCAGATTTGATCACATTTTCAGTAGACCTATAATAAATTCATAAAAGAACCAAACCTCATGAATGTTTTTTGTGACCAACAAGTATGTGCTCCAATCACTCTATCACAAAAAAATAAGAGTTGTAGAAATTATTGGACACTCAAGACAGCCGTGACATTATGTTCTTTACAAGTGTATGTAAACATTTGGCCACAACTGTATATTAATATATTTTAACTGAACGTAAGCACACATAAACACTAGAAATCAAGTTGTTAAAGGATGTTCTTGTTTGTTTGCTGCTATTTTTGCCACTCTTATCAGCAGTAACATTATGCATTTAGCAGACACCAACTTGGGAGGGACTTCGTTATTGTTCGGAGCAGACGCGGAACAATCGGTCATACATGAAGCGACCGTGTTTAATTGGAAATGCAGACGGCCGTTTAACAATGGGGCAGCAGCTGTTTGGGGCGTCGCAATGTTTTGCAGACAAAAGGTCAGCAAAAGAAGGGGAGAGAAAGTAACATTGACTGGAAATGATGCAACAAACCAGTAAATATCCCTCCTTATTCAATCCCAAAGTGTTGCAAAACAAGAAGATTATTCACAAATAAAACAGTGTAAAGGAGCGAGGCGGTGGTGTTGGCGTTTTATGCTTTGGAGTGGGTGCGGAATGTTGTGGTGCAGGTCTGTGCACCAATGCTTCCTATCCTACATCCTCAAACTGTGGGGAAAAAATACTGGGAAGTGAGATAAACACAAAGAGTGTAGCCAAGGACATGATACATCCTGTGCTGCAATGCGGATCTCAGACAAAGGACACACGTGGGAAACACCCCCGAGACTGGGACAACACAGATTGTTGCCTTTCTATCCAAAACGATGAGGTTCTTGGACAACCGCTTTGTAAATAACCAAGACAGACCATTTTCCGAGTGAAATACGGGAGGTCACCACACGACTGATGCAAGTCTCATTTCACGTTTTTTGGGTTGAGTTTTCATGCACTGTTACGAATTGATACAAATTGAAGGTTTTGCACCTAAATCTTCCTGAAAAGATAGATTAAAAATCTCTTAAAAAGGATGTTTTGACTGGCAGCCTCGTCTGTTACTAAACTGCTGTGGTCCGCTGTTAATCAACAGTCAAAACACAAGAGGGAAGCTCACCAAGAGATAAAAAAGACAACAATGAGAGTGCAACATTTTGTTTCCCACATTTCATGTCTCAATTCCAAAGAGGTCCACTTACAATAAAACAACACAATTATGGTAGGATAGGACATGATGGGATAGGATAGGTTAGACCAGTGTTTTTCAACCACTGTGCCACGGCACACTAGTGTACCGTGAGATATTGTCTGGTGTGCCGTGGGAGATGATGTCATTTCACCTAGTTGGGTTAAAAATATTTTTTGCAAACCAGTAATTATAATCCGCAAATAATGTGCCGTTGTTGAGTGTCTGTGCTGTCTCGAACGCGGCAGAGTAACCGTGTAATACTCTTCCATATCAGTAGGTGGCAGCAGGTAGCTAATTGCTTTGTGGATGTCGGGAACATTGTTTGTCGTGATCACATATGCATATGCATCTCAAGGTTGGCAAGTGTGCGCTTAAATCAAAAATAAACGAAAGGCGAGTGCCGCTAAGAAAAGGCATTGAAGCTTAGGGATGGCCATGCAAAACAAAACTAAAACTGAAATGGCTGCAAAGTAAACAAAAACAGAATGCTGGACGACAGCAAAGACTTTCAGCGTGTGGAGCAGCAGACGGCGTCCACAAAGTACATCCGAACATGCCATGACACTCAACAACAAAATAGGAGCGCAAGACAAAAACTAAAACACTACACACAGGAAAACACCAAAAAACTCAAAATAAGTCACGGCGTGATGTGACAGGTCGTGACAGTACACCTACTTTGAGACAAGAGCTATAGTGATGCATACTTGGTTATGGTTTGAATTTATATTCAACAATTGCGAGAACTACTTTTTACTGTCAATATCAGCTGCTGAGTTTCATTTATTTATATTTTCCGCTAGTGGTGTACCTCTGGATTTTTCCAATGAAAAAAATGTGCCTTGGCTCGAAAAAGGTTGAAAAAACACTTGGTTAGAATTTGGCCATCCCACAACTGGGAAATTATGTGGTTGCAGCGCAGATACAAAAAGTCCACGTAAAAAGAGGTAAAAACACATGAAAAAAATAGGGGAAACAACAAAGAACACAAAGAACATAAAAGACATTAAAGTTGCTCAAATCTGATGCAACCAGCTGCCACGTCAACGGCGTCATTTCTACATACAACTACAAAAGTCAAACACATTGCGCACATACACTATATAGCCAAAAGTATTTGGCCACCCATCCAAAGGATCAGAATCAGGTGTCCTAATCACTTGGCGTGGCCACAGGTGTATAAATTCAAGCACTTAGGCATGGAGACTGTTTCTACATAAATCATGATCATAAATTAATAAAAGTTTATTTTATTTTTAATTTCCATCCATCTATCCATTTTATTCCCTTCGGGGTGCTGGAGCCTATCCCAGCTACAATCGGGCGGAAGGCGGGGTACACCCTGGACAAGTCGCCACCTCATCGCAGGGCCAACACAGATAGACAGACAACATTCACACTCACATTCACACACTAGGGCCAATTTAGTGTTGCCAATCAACCTATCCCCAGGTGCATGTCTTTGGAGGTGGGAGGAAGCCGGAGTACCCGGAGGGAACCCACGCAGTCACGGGGAGAACATGCAAACTCCATACAGAAAGATCCCGAGCCTGGGATTGAACCCCAGACTACTCAGCACCTTCGTATTGTGAGGCAGACGCCCCTCTTCCACCGTGCTGCCACTATTTTTTATTTACTTTTCATAAATAAATAAATATGAAGAGAATATGATGAATACTTTTATATATTTATAATTTACTTTTCATAACTATATAAAAGTATTCATCATATTCTCTTCATGTCATATTAGACTCCAGTGTTGCTGTCTTTAAGTTACAGCTTTTATCCAATCAGAATTCAGCGAGCTTGTTGCCAGCGCTGCGTGAATTCTGCCGGAGGCCTTCTGAACCAACATTAGCGGCGGCTGTGCAGTTTAACGAACGGAGGACATTCAGTTAACAGACAGTTGCGATAGCCAATCAGATCACAATTTGACAGTAGCCCATCTAGGTAGCCTTACGTTCAACATGACTGTGATTGGCAGTGTTGGGACTAACACGTTACAAAGTAATCTAACGTGTTATTTTTTATATTCAGTAACTCAGTTACCGTTACTACATGATGCGTTACTGCGTTATTTTACGTTATTTTTTATGTAGTATCGGCTAGAAACAGAAGATCTGAGTGTGTTTTATTGAAGCGCTGCGGTGGAAAAGAAAAGGCGTGCTCTGTGCGGGTGGGAGCGGTGGGGCTCCCAGACCGTAGTTGAGGGGCGCAGGGGAGACGTTCCTCCAGGGCCTATGTACTTCGGGGCTAACAACCTTCACTTTATCCGGAAGTGGGTCTTTACAGCTGAAGGTGAATGATGAGGCCGGCGGTTTGTTGCAACTTTGTGACTTTATTGGACGCAGCCATCCACCAAGCTAGAGCACCTGCACGCACTCACTGTCGCCGTTCCCTCACCTCTCTCGCCCACTCACTCACTAACGTCACTCACCTCACATGCTGTCATATCTTAAAGGGCCACACACACACACACACATACGCTACTCTCATAATAACTAACAAGACATCATGGTGAAACCAGAAGTCGAGTTTCTTAACATGGAGACATTCTCAATACTTTTCTTTTGTCGAGCACAAAGAAAATAACATTTTAGTTAAATGTAAGTTGTGTCTTAGATCAAAGATCCTATCCACTTAAAGTTAAAGTTAAAGTGCCATTATGTTGCAGCTATTTAAAATAGTTTTGTCAATTTGTTCTGGCCTGAAATAAATTGGCCCTTTGAAACATATCTTTGTCTTTGTGTGTTGTATGTAGACCACATTGCTTTCTGAGTTCAGTGATGCAAATGCATGTCAAGTTGATCAACACATTGTATTATTCTCCAGTGCAATAACAGTACTGAAATTAAGGCTAAAAGGGCATTAATGGGAGCCTTAAAAAAAAAAAAGAAGAAAAGAAAAAGTAACTAAATAGTTACTTTTCACAGTAACGCATTACTTTTTGGTGTAAGTAACTGAGTTACTTTTGAAATAAAGTAAATAGTAACTGTAACTAGTTACTGGTTTTCAGTAACTAACCCAACACTGGTGATTGGATACTCACTTGTCACTCCCAAGTATCCAATCAAAAGTTGTGATTTACGAAAGCAGAAAGTGGCAGTGGAGCCATACCCGGCCAGCGGAGAAATCAGCGGTACTCACTTTTTTAACCAACAAAGAAGCAGAGCAAAACTTTGATTAGGTGGCAGATATATATTTGCAAGGGCATTTTTGAGAAGGATATTTAAAGAGAACGTAGATCTTGTGAAACAAGGTCGGCCAACCCCGGAAAGGAGTTAAGCTGTCCTGGCGGTGAAATGGTTTGCTCGCCACTTCCACTCGAGTGGTACCAATGTTTTAAAAATTGTGAGTTCAAATATATTTTTTCACATTCAATATGTTTTTTACAATTATTTTAGTTTTGACAGTAACACGTCCGGGTTTATTTGATTTTTAATTGCGCCTGTTTTGTAGTGACAAATTGAGGGGATTCAATGCACAGTGGTGCGCAAATGTGTTTCTGTATAGTATTTATCAAGCCATGGACATGTGGCGACATAAATTATTGTATTTTGAGTGGTATTTATTGAAGTCGGACTAAGTGTAGACATCACTGAAGGCCTAGGTGGGAAACGCACGGCCCGCCACTGCAAGCTAGAATGTATAAATAAATAAAAATACATATGTGTGCTTTTAAAGAAAAGAAAAAAAAACAATGTTAAAGGGGACTGTAGATGTTGTTAACATGAATTTTGCTGACTAAGAGCTGACATGTATATTTTAGTCATTTAAGAAGGATTAATCCAAATATCACATGTCTGTCACGTGACATCAGGTTTAAGGCTGCCCTCGCAGTTAAAAGCAGTCATATTTTCCTGAATGAAAGAGTCGTGTCAGCGCCACAAATATGGCATCATTGTTCTAATCCCCTTGTAGCCTTCGCCAGCTCACTGTCCCATGACACGTCATGAGGTTACTCCCGTAGGTCAAAGAAAAGAAAAGGTAATCCTGAGGTAAGCTGCATTTTGTGCGCCTAAAATCTTGCTTTCATTTGCAAAACAACTTTTTCTTGAAACGTTTTTCTTCATTTAATAGAATTTTACACAACCCTTTCCTCAGAATAAAAAGTATTATTGTACCATTACAACTTTTTTTTTCGAACAATAGGAATATATATATATATATATATATATATATATATATATATATATATATATATATATATATATATATATATATATATATATATATTTTGTCCAAACAATATTACAGTACTGGATTATTATGACAACTCATGCTACGAATTAAAAATATACGTTTTTCTCAAAACATCACATGACCATTTTTTTGTTATCAATACGACTTAATTCTCTGTACTCTGTCTCAAAGTGTTAACATGTGCTCAATGTTTCCTTACCATTATTGCTATGTTGTCTATTACCATTGTTGGCATTTTGTCTATTACCATTGTTGGTATATTCATTATTCCTACATTGTTGATACAAATTATTGTTACAGTGTAATAATTATTGTTACCTGTGGTAATGCCACTATGATACAACATCTGTATTATAATCCTTGAACAAAGTATGAAACTCATGTGAATAATCACTGAATGGAGAACTGAGGGAGGGATTAAATAAGTTATCTTCTTCCCACTCCCTTTCAGGCAAACTGGACAATCATGCATTACATACTAAGCATTACCTTTTGCACTGTATCATACTTGCCAACCCTCCCGGATTTTCCAAAAGACTCCCGAAATTCAGCGCCTCTCCCGAAAACCTCCCGGGACAAATTTTCTCCAGAAAATCTCCCGAAATTCAGGCGGAGCTGGAGGCCACGCCCCCTCCCACTCCATGCGGACCTGAGTCCGCTTTCCCACAATATAAACAACGTGCCTGCCCAATCATTATAACTGTAGAATGATCGAAGACGAGTTCTTGGTTTCTTATGTGGGTTTATTGTTAGGCAGTTTCATTAACGTCCTACCAGCGCGGTAACAACACACAACAACAGCAGTCACGTTTTTGTCTACCGTAAAGCAGTTCGTCTGCCGTAAACAGCAATGTTGTGACACTCTTAAACAGAACAATACTGCCATCTAGTGCATTTGATGAAAGCACTTTTGTGCGTGCCACACAGCAATGCATGATCAGAGAGGGTGTTCAGCATGGTTAGAAAAATAGTGACAGAGAATAGAACAAGGATGGACAATTCAACCCTTAACTCAACAATGAGTAGATGAGTGTTATGTGTGTGTATATGTGTAAATAAATGAACACTGAAATTCAAGTATTTCTTTTATATATATATAATATATATATATATATATATATATATATATATATATATATATATATATATATATATATATATATATATATATATATATATTTATAGCTAGAATTAACTGAAAGTCAAGTATTTCTTATATACAGGTAAAAGCCAGTAAATTAGAATATTTTGAAAAACTTGATTTATTTCAGTAGTTGCATTCAAAAGGTGTAACTTGTACATTATATTTATTCATTGCACACAGACTGATGCATTCAAATGTTTATTTCATTTAATTTTGATGATTTGAAGTGGCAACAAATGAAAATCCAAAATTCCGTGTGTCACAAAATTAGAATATTACTTAAGGCTAATACAAAAAAGGGATTTTTAGAAATGTTGGCCAACTGAAAAGTATGAAAATTAAAAATATGAGCATGTACAATACTCAATACTTGGTTGGAGCTCCTTTTGCCTCAATTACTGCGTTAATGCGGCGTGGCATGGAGTCGATGAGTTTCTGGCACTGCTCAGGTGTTATGAGAGCCCAGGTTGCTCTGATAGTGGCCTTCAACTCTTCTGCGTTTTTGGGTCTGGCATTCTGCATCTTCCTTTTCACAATACCCCACAGATTTTCTATGGGGCTAAGGTCAGGGGAGTTGGCGGGCCAATTTAGAACAGAAATACCATGGTCCGTAAACCAGGCACGGGTAGATTTTGCGCTGTGTGCAGGCGCCAAGTCCTGTTGGAACTTGAAATCTCCATCTCCATAGAGCAGGTCAGCAGCAGGAAGCATGAAGTGCTCTAAAACTTGCTGGTAGACGGCTGCGTTGACCCTGGATCTCAGGAAACAGAGTGGACCGACACCAGCAGATGACATGGCACCCCAAACCATCACTGATGGTGGAAACTTTACACTAGACTTCAGGCAACGTGGATCCTGTGCCTCTCCTGTCTTCCTCCAGACTCTGGGACCTCGATTTCCAAAGGAAATGCAAAATTTGCATGGTTGGGTGATGGTTTGGGGTGCCATGTCATCTGCTGGTGTCGGTCCACTCTGTTTCCTGAGATCCAGGGTCAACGCAGCCGTCTACCAGCAAGTTTTAGAGCACTTCATGCTTCATTCTGTGGGGTATTGTGAAAAGGAAGATGCAGAATGCCAGACCCAAAAACGCAGAAGAGTTGAAGGCCACTATCAGAGCAACCTGGGCTCTCATAACACCTGAGCAGTGCCAGAAACTCATCGACTCCATGCCACGCCGCATTAACGCAGTAATTGAGGCAAAAGGAGCTCCAACCAAGTATTGAGTATTGTACATGCTCATATTTTTCATTTTCATACTTTTCAGTTGGCCAACATTTCTAAAAATCCCTTTTTTGTATTAGCCTTAAGTAATATTCTAATTTTGTGACACACGGAATTTTGGATTTTCATTTGTTGCCACTTCAAATCATCAAAATTAAATGAAATAAACATTTGAATGCATCAGTCTGTGTGCAATGAATACATATAATGTACAAGTTACACCTTTTGAATGCAATTACTGAAATAAATCAAGTTTTTCAAAATATTCTAATTTACTGGCTTTTACCTGTGTATATATATATATATATATATATATATATATATATATATATATATATATATATATATATATATATACATATCCATCCATCCATCCATCCATTTTCTACCGCTTATTCCCTTCAGGGTCGCGGGGGGATATATGTATATATATATATATATATATATGTATATATATATATATATATATATATATATATACATATATATATATATATATATATATATATATATATATATATATTTATATTTATATATATATATATGAAATACTTGACTTGGTGAATTCTAGCTGTAAATATACTCCTCCCCTCTTAACCACGCCCCCAACCACGCCCCTGCCCCCGCCTCCAAACACGCCTCCCGCCCCCACCCCCACCCCCCACCTCCCGAAATTGGAGGTCTCAAGGTTGGCAAGTATGCACTGTATTAATTTATATTATTATGTGTTGTCAGCGCACAATCACAAAGTACTTACAAGCCGACACCGTGTGTAGACAGAAAAGGGAGAACGGACGCATTTTGGCTTAAAAACTATCGATAAAGGTGAAGTTATAACACTAAAACGCCCTCAGGAAGAGATGTTTTAAGACATGGCTAGCTAGCTAGTGGCTAAAATCCAGCCCCAGTCGGCAGTGATTTAGCTACTTCTAAATCACTAATCCTCGCCTCCATGGCGACAAATAAAGTAAGTTTCTTACAGGTATCATTCCTGCAGGACGAGGAATAGCTACACATACTTCACTACACACCGTAGCTCACCGGCGTCAAAATGTAAATGTGGAGGGGGGGGCGTGGCCTGCGGGCCAGCCCCGTAACGGGGTGTGCCAGGACCGGCCTCGACGACAGCGACAGGTGTGTAGATGGCCCAGGTGGGCCTTGTTATCTAGTCACCTGTCGTCTTTATTAGCAGCAGTCGGGATGAGACACGTTATTGGAGCTGGAGTGGGAACGAGAGAGACAAGACTCAGACAGACATTTTCCTGGAAAGCAAAACACCGGCACGATTGTATGCAAATAAAACAGTGTTGTAACCTTGATCCGGGCTCTCGTGGCAGTATGTGGTGTCTGAGGAACCCACTGGAAGGCAACCTCCACAGTAAACAAACGCCATTGTTGGATCTACACCTAACATCCACTGTAATGATACCAAGTACAGGAGCGTATAGTCGATACTTCTATGATTACGCCAATATTTTTTGGCATCACAAGATCTTCGTTCGTTTAAAAAAAAATTATATTATGTTTATAAACTCAGGAAATACGTCCCTGGACACATGAGGACTTTGAATATGATCAATGTATGATCCTGTAACGACTTGGTATCGGATTGATACCTAAATGTGTGGTATCATCCGAAACTTATGTACACCATCCAAACAACAGAAGAATCAATTATTATTACATTTTAACAGAAGTGTAGATGGAACATGTTAAAAGACAAAGTAAGCAGTAAATGAACAAGTAGATTAATAATTCATTTTCTACCACTTGTCCTGAATAATTTTGACAAAATAATAGTATGATAAATGACATTATATGTTACTGCATACGTCAGCAGACTAATTAGACTAATTGTTTACTTACAACTAAAAGACAAGTGGTTCACTATTTTATTTAAGGACAAACTTGCAATAAAAAAACCATATGTTTATTGTAGATTTTTTGTTAAAATAAAGCAAATAATGCAATTTTTTGTGGTCCTTTTTATTTAGAAAAGTATCGAAAAGTACCGAAAATTATCAAAATAATTTTAGTACCGGTACCGGTACCAAAATATTCATATCGGGACAACACTAATTTGGTATAGAAATTATAATTAAACTTTTTCAAAACAAGTTAGGGGTTATGAAAGCTCCTTCTGGTTGCATGGAGATGGCCTAAAAATTTATTTTAAAAAATAATGTAAAAATATTTTTTTTAAATCAATAATTGATTTAAAATCGGGATAAATAAGAATCGCAATTCGGATGTGAATTGATTTTTTTGTGCACCCCCAGTATACACCTCCGTCTACAGCAGTGGTTCTTAACCTGGGTTCGATTGAACCCTAGGGGTTCGGTGAGTCGGTCTCAGGGGTTGGGAGAAGGTCAAGACACACCCGTCTCATCGTGTAAATAAAAACTTCTCCCTATCGCCGTGTTATGGATACCCCCAAACAATGTTCCCTTTAATTTTCCATCTGATTTGCAGGAGTGTAAATGTTAGAATAATTATGTATAAGTAATCACACAACTCTTATGCTGAAAGGCCGTACCTATAGTTGTTGTCAATTGTGCTGAAGTTGTACTTTTCTATCTGTGCAAAGGCACAACTTGTAATCTTGCTTTGCGAGTTGTCTCGTGTCAGCAGTTTATTTCCAGACCCTGCCTGTGACAGCCAAGGACGGACATCGAGTACCTCAATGCCGACAAAACAGAGACCGGGCGAAATCACGAGTGTCAGCACATTTCCATTCTGAATAATCACGTATTGTGTCTACTGGGGCTGCTTGCATTACCCCTCCCTGCAGAAGCAGCCTCAGTGATGTTAACTAGGGAACTCCCGAATAAATAGAGGAGCACGTGGGACTGTACCTTAGAGCATACTTGCCAACCCTCCCGGATTTTCCGGGAGACTCCCTAAATTCAGCGCCTCTCCCGAAAACCTCCCGGGACAAATTTTCTCCCGAAAAGCTCCCGAAATTCAGGCGGAGCTGGAAACCACGCCCCCTCCAGCTCCATGCGGACTTGAGTGACGTGTCAACAGCCTGTATTCACGTCCGCTTTCCCACAATATAAAGCGTGCCTGCCCAAACACGTTATAACTGTAGAATGATCGAGGGCGAGTTCTTGGTTTCTTATGTGGGTTTATTGTTAGGCAGTTTCATTAACGTCCTCCCAGTGCGGTAACAACACACAACAACAGCAGTCATGTTTTATTCTACCGTAAAGCAGTTCGTCTGCCGTAAACAGCAATGTTGTTGTAATATATTGAGTTGGAGGCAATAACCAGGCGAGGTGATGAAGTACGTCTCTTTACTGTAGACTTCAGAACAGACTCACACACTTGACGTCAGGTTCCGCAACACCACGTAAATCGTTGGCCAACCAAAAAGTAACCCCAGTACGTTATAGCCAACATTCACCAGGAGATGGCAACAGACAAACAAAGATCACTCTATTACATTCCTCCCCTTTTAGAAATGTAGAAGTTACTCAAAATAAATAAACAACCCAACCAAAAAATGCAGCAGCTCAATTAAAAAACTGTACTTAAGCCACATTCTTTTTTTCTTTTTTTTTTTTAGTACTGAACTCTTAACCCTCATTTGTAAACAATAACATGCTTATTATACAAACAGTATTTGTACACCTTTAACACAGATTTGTATACTGTCTTCAGAGATTCAGTTCTTTTGGTGGTACTCGAAACCTTTCTGGGTACCTGCGAAAGGGTGTTCAGCATGGTTAGAAAAATAGTGACAGAGAATAGAACAAGGATGGACAATTCAACCCTTAACTCAACAATGAGTAGATGAGTGTTATGTGTGTGTATATGTGTAAATAAATGAACACTAAAATTCAAGTATTTCTTTTATTTTTATATATATATATATATATATATATATATATATATATATATATATATATATATATATATATATATATATATATATATATATATAATAAATATATATATATATGGCTAGAATTCACTGAGTCAAGTATTTCTTATATATATATATATATATATATATATATATATATATATATATATATATATATATATATATATATATATATATATATATATATATATATATATATATATATGAAATACTTGACTTGGTGAATTCTAGCTGTAAACATACTCCTCCCCTCTTAAACCCCCCCCCCCCAAAATCGGAGGTCTCAAGGTTGGCAAGTATGCCTTAGAGCGTACGGGGAAACTGTAACTGAGTGTGCAGCCCAATACCTCTCTCCTCATGAGTAAAATTCAACTCTGTCTCTGCTTGATTCCTTCTTCTTGTCTTGTGTAATAGATAGTTCGGTGTTTGAACCTGACAGTAATTTGATGTGAGTTCATGCACTGTGTTGGTTTTGTTCTTGGAACAAGGTGATGTTCATGCACAGTTCATTTTGTGCACCTTTAAAAAAACATGTAACTTTGTCTTGAATTTAAAAATATATATATATAATAATATTTTTCACTAAAGAAGGGTTCGGTGAATGCGCATTTGAAACTGGTGGGGTTCGGTACCTCCAACAAGGTTAAGAACCACTGGTCTACAGCATGAACATACCAGAGGTTGCATGTCTATGACCTACTTCTTCAAAGGAAAAGCAGCCAGAAATATACAACGCAACACAAGCTACAATTTGACAAATTTAGTAGCTAACTGAAAAATGTTAAAAAGCTGCCATTTTTACCACTCGGGCCTATTTGTCACGCAGTGTGATGTACGTGTGTGTAGCAATAATACCCTGGAGGGAAGAAGGGAGGCAAGCTTTGACTTTTTTTGCACATTACACAAGCCCAAGTTAGCCTTTTGAAGGGTCAGTAGCATTGCGGCATTCGATATCCCCTGGAGGTTAAAGACTCTCACGAGCCCTGACTTTTACACTATAGTTAGCAACTACAGATGTTAGTTAACATCTAGCTCAAAACACAGCTGCGTCTATGTATAGCCTTTTTTTTTTAAATGTTCTGTTTACTCTCCAAATAGTGGAGAACGGTGGATGAGTGTTTCTCATCACACACTGTGTGAAAAGCAAATGTAGATAACAGATTGTTTCAACACAGCATTGTCAAGAAACATTCTCTCATTACAAGTATATTGATGGGCTGTCAAAAAAGGCGTTTATTACCTCCGCCAGGAGGTTATGTAATTGTTGCCTTTGGTTTGTCTGTCCGTCAGTTAGTTAGTTAGCAATATAAAAGTTATGGGCGGATTTTCATGAAACGTGCCAAACAAAGTTAAAGTCCCAACGATAGTCACACCCACACACTAGGTGTGGTAAAATTATCTTCTGCATTTGACCCATCCCCATGTTCACACCCTGGGAGGTGAGGGGAGCAGTGAGCAGCAGCGGTGGCCGCGCCCGGGAATCATTTTGGTGATTTAACCCCCAATTCCAACCCTTGATGCTGAGTGCCAAGCAGGGAGGCAATGGGTCCCATTTTTATAGTCTTTGGGATGACTCGGCCAGGGTTTAAACTCACAACCTTCCAGACTCAGGGCAGACACTTTAACCACAAGGCCACTGAAATAGATAACAACTAACTGTATTTTAGGCCTGATCCTGATCATTTCTACTACGATACCCAATATTTGTGTATGCTAGAGGCCAGTGTTCCTTTTATTCAATTAAATATAGCTCAAAAGGTTATAAGGGGATTTTCATCTAACTTTCAAGAAATGTCCGAAATGGGATAATGAACAAGTCCTTCCGTTTTGTAGCTGATACTGATCATTTCTAGCACATTACCTTGCGTTACGAAGTTCAACTCTTGAGTGTGTGCTTGTGTTCCCGCCTCCACCCACTGAGACAAGGCAGTGGAGAGATAGATAGTATTTTATTGATTCCTTCAGGAGAGTTCCCTCAGGAAAATTTAAATTCCAGCAGCAGTGTACAAAATTGTAAAAAGTATAAAGTAAATAATCGGGGTATAAATGGAAACAAAATAGAAAAGTATTACAATAGAATAAAAATAAAAAGCAACAATGAGAATAAAAATATAACAGTAAAATAAGAATATAACAAGAGAAACTATGCAGTAGTGACCATGTTATGAAAAAGTATTGCACTGTTATTGTTTTGCAATGGATGACTGACAAAAGTGTTCGCTCGGTACTGGTATAGTACCGCGATACTAATGAATCATATTCGGTACTATACCGCCTCTAAAAAGTACCGGTCCCCCCGTCGTCGTCACCTCGTGTCATTGCTGGTTTACGAGCCGACGAGCATGTTCGGCGGCACACAATCACGGAGTACTTACAAGCAGACACAGTGTGTAGACAGAAAAGGGAGTACGGATGCATTTTGGCTGAAAAACTAACAATAAAGGTGAAGCTATAACACTGAAACGTCCTTAGGAAGAGGTGCTTTAAGACATGGCTAGCTAGCTAGCGGCTAACATCCAGCCGCAGTTGGCAGTGTTTTAGCTACTTCTAAATCACTAATCCTCGCCTCCATGGCGACAAATAAAGTAAGTTTCTTACAAGTATCATCCCTGCAGGACGAGGAATAGCTAAACATGCTTCACTACACACCGTAGCTCACCTGCGTCAAAATGTAAACAAACACCATCGGTGGATCTACACCTAACATCCACTGTAATGATACCAAGTACAGGAGTGTATCTAGTCGATACTACTATGATTACATCAATATTTTTTAGCATCACACAATCTTTTTTCTTTTAAAAAAACAAACATATTATGTTTATAAACTCAGTAAATACGTCCCTGGACACATGAGAACTTTGAATATGACCATATGATCCTGTAACGACCTGGTATCGGATTTATACCTAAATTTGTTTGTATCATCCAAAACTAATGTGAAGCATCCAAACAACAGAAGAATAAGTGATTACATTTTAACAGAAGTGTAGATAGAACATGTTAAAAAAGAAAGTGAGCAGATTTTAACAGTAAATGAACAAGTAGATTAATAATTAATTTCGTACCACTTGTCCTTAATAATGTTGACAAAATAATAGAATGGAAAATGACACAATATGTTACTGCATATGTCAGCAGACTAAATTAGGAGTCTTTGTTTGTTTACTTACTACTAAAAGACAAGTTGTCTAGTATGTTCACTATTTTATTTAAGGACTTAACTGCTATAAGAAACATGTTTAATGTACCCTAAGATTGTTTTGTTAAAATAAAGCCAATAATGCAATTTGTTGCGGTCCCCTTTATTTAGAAAAGTATCGAAAAGTACCGGTACCGGTACCAAAATATTGGTATCTGGACAACACTACTCCCTTTCTTTCTTTATAATTCAAAAAGTTTTGGCCATATTTTGAACAAACTTTCAGAAAATGTCAGGAATGGGATAAGGAACCAGGTAATACATTTTGTGGTTGATCCGGATCACCGGCTGAATTCAGGATTTTTTTTTTTTTTTTTACTATTGGAAAGTGGCCTGGCAGAGGTCTGTGAGTGCTTTTCAAGTTGAATTTAATGTTTGTGATTGTAGTTTGCACTGCAACATTTCCCACACTATGATTCCTTTTTGAACAACCGCGATCCCAGAGGACTGCGATCTATGTGTGTTAGTGCTGGTATTGACGCAATCGTCAAATTTGCACAGACGAATTTGCAGAAAGTGAGTCAAAAACATGAACAGCAAAACAAATATGTTGAGAACTACTCACACGATTGTTTCTGTCACGTAGTCTTGTTGAGTTTTTTAACGTCACAAGACAGGCACAACAGTAATTACAAACCCCGTTTCCATATGAGTTGGGAAATTGTGTTAGATGTAAATATAAACGGAATACAATGATTTGCAAATCCTTTTCAACCCATATTCAATTGAATGCACTACAAAGACAAGATATTTGATGTTCAAACTCATAAACTTTATTCTTTTTTTGCAAATAATAATTAACTTAGAATTTCATGGCTGCAACACGTGCCAAAGTAGTTGGGAAAGGGCATGTTCACCACTGTGTTACATGGCCTTTCCTTTTAACAACACTCAGTAAACGTTTGGGAACTGAGGAGACACATTTTTTAAGCTTCTCAGGTGGAATTCTTTCCCATTCTTGCTTGATGTACAGCTTAAGTTGTTCAATAGTCCGGGGGTCTCCGTTGTGGTATTTTAGGCTTCATAATGCGCCACACATTTTCAATGGGAGACAGGTCTGGACTACAGGCAGACCAGTTTAGTTCCCGCACTCTTTTATTATGAAGCCACGTTGATGTAACACGTGGCTTGGCATTGTCTTGCTGAAATAAGCAGGGGCGTCCATGATAACGTTGCTTGGATGGCAACATATGTTGCTCCAAAACCTGTATGTACCTTTCAGCATTAATGACGCCTTCACAGATGTGTAAGTTACCCATGTCTTAGGCACTAATACACCCCCATATCATCGCAGATGCTGGCTTTTCAACTTTGCGCCTATAACAATCCGGATGGTTCTTTTCCTCTTTGGTCCGGAGGACACGACGTCCACAGTTTCCAAAAACAATTTGAAATGTGGACTCGTCAGACCACAGAACACTTTTCCACTTTGTATCAGTCCACTTTAGATGAGCTCAGGCCCAGCGAAGCCGACGGCGTTTCTGGGTGTTGTTGATAAACGGTTTTCGCCTTGCATAGGAGAGTTTTAACTTGCACTTACAGATGTAGCGACCAACTGTAGTTACTGACAGTGGGTTTCTGAAGTGTTCCTGAGCCCATGTGGTGATATCCTTTACACACTGATGTCGCTTGTTGATGCAGTACAGCCTGAGGGATCGAAGGTCACGGGCTTAGCTGCTTACGTGCAGTGATTTCTCCAGATTCTCTGAACCCTTTGATGATATTACGGACCGTAGATGGTGAAATCCCTAAATTCCTTGCAATAGCTGGTTGAGAAAGGTTTTTCTTAAACTGTTCAACAATTTGCTCACGCATTTGTTGACAAAGTGGTGACCCTCGCCCCATCCTTGTTTGTGAATGACTGAGCATTTCATGGAATCTACTTTTATACCCAGTCATGGCACCCACCTGTTCCCAATTTGCCTGTTCACCTGTGGGATGTTCCAAATAAGTGTTTGATGAGCATTCCTCAATTTATCAGTATTTATTGCCACCTTTCCCAACTTCTTTGTCACGTGTTGCTGGCATCAAATTCTAAAGTTAATGATTATTTGCAAAAAAAAAAAGGTTTATCAGTTTGAACATCAAATATGTTGTCTTTGTAGCATATTCAACTGAATATGGGTTGAAAATGATTTGCAAATCATTGTATTCCGTTTATATTTACATCTAACACAATTTCCCAACTCATATGGAAACGGGGTTTGTAGATGGCTGTGATTACTCGTTAAATATACAGTAGTCGCTAAGTTGCCAACCAATGAATCTTCCTGCTACTTCTCCGTATTCTCTGGCGGACCAGGTGCGTTTTAATGTGCGAACACATAGGGTCAAATCTATTCGTGGCGTGTCGTCATAAACAAATGAATGCATGGGAAACACTTGATAGAATGTTTAAAAGGTTTAAACGAGTGTCAAGGATTTCACTCCCATCACGGGAGTCATAAATTTTCCTGTTATGTCCACTTATATAAGTCTGATGATATTTGTTTTTAAGAAATGTGTTCTACAAAGCATCTGCAACTCATTTGTTTTTCATTTTGGATCTTCTTTTTTTTTTTAATGACACCTGGTGAAAGGAGTTGAGTGAAGCCAGATCGCTTATTTATGGTTCAAGTTTTTTGCCAAAAAGACTCACCCTTGAGCGTTTGGCCAATTCACAATTCGTCACACTCAAAATAGCTTTACTCAGCGGAAGGCTGAAGAAAGCAGAATCGTTTTCTATTCCGTGAGCAAGAACAAAGGTTAAAATCTCAAACTTCCCAATACAAAATTAGGTTTTGGAGAAGTGCTGCAAGTGTTATAGTGGATTATTAATTTCCACTCTTGTGCATGCAAAGTTTACATGAATGACGTCACTACTGTGTGGTCTGCAAAAACTAAAGGCCTGCTCTACTAAGATCCAAATACCACCGTGCTATCAGGTTTGCACTTGTTTTTTAGCACACGCAAACCTTTAGTGGATCTGGCTTCTAAGTATACATCAGTGAGTGTTCACCATAAAGTTATTTTGCTGTGATTCTGCATGCATTCACACATTCCACAGCCAGAAGCGTCTGCTCTGAGAAGCTGCGTGACCCACAAGACCCAAAACGGGACGTGAGAGTTCAAGGATGTAACGAGGTGTCGACCCACACTGTAAATCATTTAAACATGCCCAACTTGAAAAGCCAAAGAGTCTACAGTAGCACCTCCTACAGCAGGGTTGTCAAAGTCAAGGCCCGCGGGTCAATGATCTATGGCCCCCGAGATGATATTTGATTAGTATTAGAACCGGCCCTCAGGCCACAGCCGCTTGCTGCTGTTTTGCACGCACCAATACTCCATCAGTGTTGGTGCTAGGAATTTTCAAAATGGGGTCCCTGGGACCCCATCAAGTCATAAAAATGGGGTCCCACAGTAAATTTTTGGGGTCCCACTTTTTTGTAACCGTTTTGAAAACAAATGATAAATGTATGCATTATCCTGTTACTGTTATGTTTACAGAGTGGAGATGATGGCAAAGACACCAGGGGGCTGTATAGCTCTATGTATAGCTCTATGTATTTTATTATATATATTAATATATATATAATAATCAAACAATAATAATAATAATAACTACAGAAATGGAGTGTGAGACAAAATCCAAGAGTGTGTGGTGTTAGACTATGTGTGTAGTTAGCTGTTGTGTATTACCGTGATTTTGGATGAGGAAGCTGACAAATCCAAAGGGGGCTAGGCAAAAGGGGTCCGTGATCCGCGTGCGGTCTGTGGGGCAGAGAGAGGCGTCGGAGTCCGTGTCCAGAGCGAGGGTCGAGGATCGAGGAAGGCAGTCCAAAACCCAGGGGGAAACAACTGGTAAGACTCGGGAAGGAACTACGGGAGAACAAACAAGGACGTCAGACACAGAGGGAAAACGCAGAGAGAAACTAAGTTCCCACATGGATCCTTTATACAGCTCCCTCTCATCAGGTCCAGGTGCGCAGATTGCTGATCGCCCACAGCCTTGCCGGCATTTGGGTGTGACGCGGCCGTGGGCGCGTCGCGAGGCGCGGCAAGCAGAGCGCAAAGATGAGGGCGCATTGGAATGCGCCCTGGCCGTGACAGTTATATCTCATATTCTATATTGTGTTTTGGAAACAGGTTGTCATAAACCTTACTTAATTCATATTGAAAAAAAATAATACAAAAGAAAACAAATTTGTATGCATATGTAAATGTATTCAGTTATAAACATTCATTCACTTTCTTCTTTCCTTCATGGATCTAAACTTTACTGCTGCCGGTATTTTTTTCTATATTTTTACTGTAATATTTTCAGAATGTGTTTGTTCTATTTTTGGCCAAAGTAAGACAAAGAAAACAATCTGAAGTTGTCTTTATTTTTTTGTTTTAATGCCAGGAGTTTAATAGTCCGGCCCGGGTTTGCACAGATTTTCCTCCATGCGGCCCCTGAGCTAAAATGAGTTAGACTCCCCTGTCCCATGGCATCATTTGTGCATGTAAACATGGCATGATGGCACAGACTTTATTTATCCCACAACAGGGAAATGACGTGGTTGCAGTGCAAATCCAAAAAGTCCACAAAAATAAGGTAAAAAGAACACATGAAAACAAGAAGGAAACATCAAAGGACATAAAGGACATTAAAAAGCACAGAGCTGGTGCTCATTTCTACATACAGCTACAAAAGTAAAACACAATGACAAACCAAAAAATGTTGAGTACATACAATAAGTGACTCTGCTTTGACAAAAGCACCTAAAGTGGGATCCTATGACTCACAGATGCTGTATTTGGTAGTTGTTTGTGGGAGATACGCCGTATTGAACACATCTCTATACAAACCAGCTATACTGTTTTATTATACTGTTCACTGTGGTGTTTGTTAATGTGAAAAAATAGTGGGGCACCACATGCTTAGCTAGGCCACATAGACAGATGTAGTAGCGGCGTGGCTCAGATGGTGGAGCGGCCATGTCAGCAACTTAAAGGTTACAGGTTTGATTGCAGCTTCCGCCATACTAGTCACCATACTTGCCAACCGTCCCGATTTTCCCGGGAGACTCCCGAATTTCCGGGGCAACCATTCTCCCGAATTTCTTCCGATTTCCACCCGTACAACAATATTGGGGGCGTGCCTTAAAGGCACTGCCTTTAGCGTCCTCTCTCACCTGAAAAGGAGGCTATTATATATGTCTCCATTATCCATAGGTTTATCTATAAACCCATAAAGTAGGCAGGCACAGAGCTATTTCTCAGCGTGTGTTTATTCCAGCCGGCACGTTAATACACTGACACACAAAATCCGGATTCCCATCATGCATTGCTTCAAAACTACGGCAAGTAGTAATGTCCAAAAACATAACAGAGTTGAAGCAGAAGAACGAAGAAGAGACATGGCGACGACGAGTAAGAAGAAGAAGTACGCTTGCAAGTTCCAAAATGATTGGAAAAAATAATTTCAGGTCATCCAGAACAGCTCGAAGGAGAAGGGGTATGCTGCCTGCACATTTTGTAGATTTTGTAGATCAGACTTCTCCATTGAACACGGTGGTTGAATGGATATACTCATTCATGAACGGATTATTTATATATATATATATATATATATATAAGAAATACTTGAAAATATATACCCCCCCCCCCCACTCCCCCACCTAAACAACATCCCCCACCCCCAACCCCATCCCCCCATCTTGCTTCCAGTGCCACCCACGCTGGTTTAAATGCAGCTTTTTTTTTTTGCAGTCTAACTTGTAAATAAACGTAAATAAAAGTCTGCTTACAGACCCCTCTATTCCGCCCATAATACCCAATAAAAAAAAAAAAACATCCAAAAAGCGCCAACAATACTCCATTTACATTTTGTGACTTGAATATTGACCAAGTATTAGTGATATTGATTCACTGTACAAACATACATATACACATTCTGTACATATACAAGTACATATACATACACACATACACTCATGCACATAATCACGTTTCATCAAACATATATTAACGTTGTTGCTCTAGGAGAAACTGGGTATAACACATGGCACACTGACAAAGCTTAACCTATTGTTACTATAACAATCTACAAGGTTAATATAGGTTGCTTCTCTTTCTTCCCCTCCATTTTTCTGCATTATTTTGTATCTCTAGTTATCATTACGTATATGTATTGTTGCATTTGAACAACTGTATTGTTGATAATAGAGGTAAATTATTGGTATTGTTCATTATCAATAGCGCTATTTCTATTGGTATTTGTAATGCTCCATTTGTAGTGTAATAATGCTCATTGTCATTTATGTATTATTATTTATTTCGCTAACTGCTTCTTTGCTATCATATCGCTTTTACCATCATTTTTCTACATATCGTATTTGCTGATGTTGCTCTATTGTTGTTATTGTTGTGTTTGCTGTTGTTGTTTTTGTCTCTCTGTCTAATCCCCCTCTTGTCCCCACAATTTCCCCCTCTGTCTTCCTTTTTTTCTCTTTCTATCCCCTCCTGCTCCAGCCCGGCTGCACCAAATGATAATAAAAATACATTTAATAAAGTCAATGGCGACAACACCAAGAAAAGACGCTTGGGTCCACACCCTTTTTCTTCGCAATGATTATGAGTCATTCTTCATCTAAAACGGGAATATATGAACATCCTAGCTGTCATCCTAATGACAGCAGACCTTGTACAGTAAGTGATGTTTTATTATGTTTGTTGGCTCTCATAAAGTCTGCAGTGAGTAATAATCAGTGATGTAGCAGGGGAAAAAACGAACGTCGGAAAATGCGTTTTTTTAAAGGATTGTGCCGCGTTTGCTTAAAATGATCAAAATACGTCAATATTAGAGGTGGGAACCATTGGCCATCTCACGATTCCATTACAATTACAATTCAGGAGCTATGATTCGATTAAAAATTGATTATTAATGCATCTTTTAAATGTTATCACTTGCAATGTTTGAAAACAGAGCATTTGTAATAAGAAAGTCCCATCAAATTTATTAAATTAATGGAAATGTGTGCAAAACTGGAACATAAGTGCCCTATAACAAAGGAGCTTGTCGGAGCTCTCAATGAGGAGCGGTCTGTATTACTTTATTTATGATAAATAAATCGATCATTGATTATTGATGTTTACTTATCGATTTTTATAATCGTCTATGTCTGAATAGCGATGCATCTAAAAATCAATTATTTCCCTCAACTCTAGTAAATACTAAATGTTACTATAAATGTGCCTGTTACTACATTGCATAAACTTACCGCTGTGTATAAAACCTAAATGGCGGTTTTTGGATGTTTTTAAGGGCTTTTCTAAACAGAATAGAGTGACTCCCATAGGCTTCATTGTAAGCAGACTTTTGATCGCATTTATTTAATATTTAGAATGCATTAAAAAAAACTGTATGTGTTCCTGTCTTATTTAGATTTTAAGTGTACTAACGGGCTTTCACCACAGAGATGCTTGATCATTTACTGCAAATTCATTTGATAATTTATCATATACCACTTTTTATGGGCCTTTTAGCAGTCCTGACTCCTGCAGTGCATCTACAATGGAACCCGCTTTTTTTTTTCAGTGCGTTCTTGGGAACCGAATGTGACAAAAAATATGCAAGAAAATGTATATTGCCAGAAGTTTTTTTCACATAGGAAATATGTTAATATAGCTTACATCCCGAGAGGGACAAGTGGTAGAAAATGGATGGATGGATAAAAAAAGGAATGTCATTTAAAAAAAAATCGCCATGCATCAATTTAATCTGTTTTTTTAATAAGTCCTTTAACTAAGTCATCCAGCAGCTATGAAACGGCGTGGCGAAGTTGGTAGAGTGGCCGTGCCAGCAATCGGAGGGTTGCTGATTACTGGGGTTCAATCCCCACCTTCTACCATCCTAGTCACGTCCGTTGTGTCCTTGGGCAAGACACTTCACCCTTGCTCCTGATGGCTGCTGATTAGCGCCTTGCATGGCAGCTCCCGCCATCAGTGTGTGAATGTGTGTGTGAATGGGTAAATGTGGAAATAGTGCCAAAGCGCTTTGAGTACCTTGAAGGTAGAAAAGCGCTATACAAGTATAACTCATTTATCATTTATCATAAAAGGATGTTGCTGAATAAATGATAAGTCTGATATTCATTTATTTCTAACAGTCCAAATACGTTGAACATAAATAGAAACGCAACACTTTTGTTTTTGCTCCCATTTTTTATAAGTTGAACTCAAAGATCTAAAGCTTTTACTATAAACACAAAATACCTATTCCTCTCAAATATTGTTCACAAATCTGTCAAAATCTGTGTTAGTGAGCATTTGTTCATTCCCAAGATAATTCCTCCCACCTCACAGGTGCTGATTAAACAGTATGATTATTGCACAGGTATGCCCTCGGCTGCCCACAATAAAAGGCCAATCTGAAATGTGCAGTTTTATCACACAGCACAATGTTGCAAGTTTTGAGGGAGTGTGCAGTCGGCATGCTGACTGCAGGAATGTCTACCAGAGCTGTTGCCCGTGAATTGAATGTTCATTTCTCTACCATAAACCGTCTCCAAAGGCTTTTCAGAGAATTTGGCAGTGCATCCAACCGGCCTCACAACCGCAGATCCCGTGTAACCACAACAGCCCAGGACCTCCACATCCAGCAGGTGCACCTCCATGATCACCTGAGACTAGCCACCCGGACAGCTGCTGCAACAATTGGTTTGCATAACCAAAGAATTTCTGCACAAACAGCTCATCTGCATGCTCTTCGTCCTCATCTGGGTTTCGACCTGACTGCAGTTTGTCATCATAACCGACTTGAGTGGGCAAATGCTCACATTCGATGGCGTCTGGCATGTTGGAGAGATGTTCTCTTCACGGATGAACCCCAGTTTTTACTGTTCAGGGCAGATGGCAGACTTTTTGACTGTACAGAGACACCGTGACGAGTTTCTGAGGCCCATTGTTGTGCCATTTACCCGAGATCATCACCTCAATTTTGCAGCATGACAATGCACAGCCCCATATTGCAAGGATCTGTACACAATTCTTGGAAGCTGGAAAACATCCCGGTTTTTGCATGGCCAGCATAACCACTGCCTATCCCAGTAGCACTCGAGCGGAAGGCAGGGTACACCCTGGACAAGTCGCCACCTCATCGCAGGGCAAACACAGCTAACATCTAATTGTAATTATGTTCGGTAACTTGCTGCCAAAACAGTATCTGTAGCGCAACCCACTGCTTTTTTAAATTTTATTTTATGGTAACATTCTAAAAATACTATTACAAAAAAGTCAAATAAAAAAAACTAAATTATTTAAAACTGTCATTGCTTAAAAAATAATAATGAATCAAAATCAATGTTGTTATGAATTATTTACCTATTCAAGGCTCTAATTACTTTACATCAAATATAACACTTTAAAATATTTTCCATATTTAATGTGTTTGCCATTAAACACAAAGTGCTTTATGACAAAAATGGCATAAAAAAAACAAACAAACAAAAAAACATTAAAAAAAAATAAATGATATACACTAATAATCAATGGATGGATCTGAAGATGTATGGATTGAAAGTAAAAAAAAATAAAAAAATGTATGTGTACCCTGTCTTCTGCCTGAATGCAGCTGGGATAGGCTCCAGCCACCCCCGCAAACCCAAGAGGGACAAGCAGTAGAAAACGGAAGAATGGATGGATGACTTTTTTTAACATTATTATAAGTGGGGCCATTTTGGATGCCTAAGAATTTTAGGAGGATTTTTCTTTTTTTCAAAAAGTAATTGCTCAAAAATTAATAATGAATCAAAATCAATGTTGTTATTGATTATTGACCTATTTAAGGCTCTTACAATTACCGTATTTTTCGGACTATAAGTCGCAGTTTTTTTCATAGTTTGGCCGGGGGTGCGACTTATACTCAGCAGTGACTTATGTGTGAAATTATTAACACATTACCGTAAAATATCAAATAATATTATTTAGCTCATTCACGTAAGAGACTAGACGTATAAGATTTAATCGGATTTAGCGATTAGGAGTGACAGATTGTTTGGTAAACGTATAGCATGTTCTATATGTTATAGTTATTTGAATGACTCTTACCATAATATGTTACGTTAACATACCAGGCACGTTCTCAGTTGGTTATTTATGCCTCATATAACGTACACTTATTCAGCCTGTTGTTCACTATTCTTTATTTATTTTAAATTGCCTTTCAAATGTCTATTCTTGGTGTTGGGTTTTATCAAATAAATTTCCCCAAAAAATGTGACTTATACTCCAGTACAACTTATATTGTCAAGACTTGGACTTTGGAGTTTTTGTTTTCCCGAGATGCAAGTGAACTTGGACCAGACATGGCTTGGAGGTGAGTACATCTTTTATTTTTACACTAACAAAGGACAAAAAAAGAAGCAAACAAAAGGCGCGCACAATGGCGGAGAACAAACTATGAAACAAAAAGACTATAGCACAAAGGCAATTAACTAAGAACACGAAACAAAAACACTTACTGTGGCATGGGACTGTGAACATGGCTTGAAGCATGATATGAGAGGATAATAACTGGACTCTTACTATTATGTTGGATCCACTATGGACTGGACTCTCACAATATTATGTCAGACCCACTCGACATCCATTGCATTCGGTCTCCCCTGGGGGGGGGGGGGGGGGGGGGGGGTTTACCCACATATGCGGTCCTCTCCAAGGTTTCTCATAGTCATTCACATCGACGTCCCACTGGGGTGAGTTTTTCCTTGCCCTTATGTGGGCTTTGTACCGAGGATGTCGTTGTGGCTTGTGCAGCCCTTTGAGACACTTGTGATTTAGGGCTATATAAATAAACATTGATTGATTGATTGATTGATTGATAATGACACCAGGAGGAACAACAGAAACAGACAGGCTTAAATAGCAGTGACATGATTAGTGACAGGTGACTCAAAACGTGAAACAGGTGCGTGACGTGACAGGTGAAAACTAATGGTTGTTATGGTGACAAAACAAGAGAGTGAAACCAGGAACTAAAAAGCGTCCAAAAAACAAACAGCACATGGCCAAACAAAAACATGATCAACACAGACATGACATATAAATGTTTTTTTCCTTCTTTATTATGCATTTTCGGCTTATACTCCGAAAAATACGGTACTTCAGTTTCTTAAGCGCAACAATTATGACTAAAGTAGTGTATTTTCATTTGCACTTTCATTTTATTGACAGTTTAGTTAAGAAACATATAATATTGTTATTATTGTTTTAATTATTTAGTTGGAATGTATTTAACGTGATTGTATCTGTTATATTTCAAACATTTTTATGAGTCCTTTCTTTTGCAGCATATTGTTAAATATTTGTTTTAATTTATTTATTTAGTAATTCAGTGTTGTAGTGGAAAAGTTGGGCCCCGAGGTCCAAAAGTCTAACAACCCCTGATCTATAAAACATTGCCCGTTTTAAATTCATATTCATCGTTATCATATTTTCAAAAGGGTATCATATTTAGATCATCATCAAGAGTTAGACTGTCATGATACACGGGTTATTGTTTCTTCACACAATAGTAGGTCAGCTCACTTATTTATACCTGAACAAAAATGCGTTTTCCTGTTATGTGCATCCCATGCATGTTATGTTGTCTACAGTTTTTTTCTGTCGTCGTCCATACAATGCACACAACAGGGGGTGGCGAGGACAACATGAAACAATGCATAGGTTTCCTTTAGCTTTTTTTTTTTTTTTTTAAATGAGGGCGGCAGATAAAAAGGCGCTGTAAGGCGCATGTGTGTTTGCCTTGAGACTTGTTCATCTGCAGCATTATTTGCATTGTCAAAACCAGCAGTGCTGTCAAACTACACATCAGAATAAACGCATGTGACCCTGAGAGACTAGTGAGTATGTCTTCAAGTTGCAAAATGTGTGTCAGTGACTTTGACACGATTGTAATGGGATACTTCCACCCAGCAGATGGCTAATGACTACAACGATGTAGTCCTGTGATGTCTGACGATAGAGCTGTGCTCTGTGTACAGATACATATTTAGAAGCTGTTGGGTGGTGTTATTGGCCAATGACTGGGAACAGATCCCAGTTTGTTGGGTGTATTGTGTGTGAGAGGTCATCTGAAGGCTGTGTCCTGTCACCTTTAAACACAACAAACTAGACCACTGATTGCATAGCTTAGAATATATGACACATTCCTTTTTAGGTGCCGATTTCAAATGCTTAAATTTGTAAATACTGAAAAATCATGCGTTGCATTGGTAAAAAAACAACTTTTATTGACTTTTTAGTGACTCAAAGTCTGCTTTCACTAGCTCAAAATACAAAACCCAAAACCAGTTAAATTGGCACGTTGTGTAAATGGTAAATAAAAACAAAATACAATAATTTGCAAATCCTTTTCAACCTATATTAAATTGAATAGACTGCAAATACGAGATACTTAACATTCGAACTGGAAAACTTTGTTATTTTTTGCAAATATTTGCTCATTTGGAATTTGATGCCTGCAACATGTTTCAAAAAAGCTGGCACAAGTGGCAAACAAGACTGAGAAAGTTGAGGAATGCTCATCAAACACTTATTTGGAACATCCCACAGGTGAACAGGCTAATTGGGAACAGGTGGGTGTCATGATTGGGTATAAAAGCAGCTTCCATGAAATGCTCAATCATTCACCACTTTGTGAACAAATGCATGAGCAAATTGTCGAACAGTTTAGGAACAACATTTCTCAACAAGCTATTGAAAGGAATTTAGGGATTTCACCATCTACCGTCCCTAATATGATCAAAAGGTTCCAAGAATCTAGAGAAAGCGGGATGAACGTAAAAAGCGGCATGCCCGTGACCTTCGATCCCTCAGGCGGTACTGCATCAAATACCGACATCAGTGTGCAAAGGATATCACCACATGGGCTCAGGAACACTTCAGAAAACCACTGTCAGTAACTACAGTTCGTCACTACATCTGTAAGTGCAAGTTAAAACTCTACTATGCAAAGCCAAAGCCATTTATCAACAACACCCAGAAACGCCGCCAGCTTCGCAGGGCCGGAGTTCATCTAAGATGGACTGATGCAAAGTGGAAAAGTGTTCTGTGGTCTGACGAGTCCACATTTCAAATTGTTTTTGGAAACTGTGGACGTTGTGTCCTCTGGAACAAAGAGGAAAAGAACCATCCGCACTGTTATAGGTGCAAAGTTCAAAAGCCAGCATCTGTTATGGTATGGGGGTGTATTAGTGCCAAAGGCATGGGTAACTTACACATCTGTGAAGGCCCCATTAATACTGAAAGGTACATACAGGTTTTGGAGCAACATATGTTGCCATCCAAGCAACGTTATGGACGCCCCTGCTTATTTCATCAAGACAATGCCAAGCCACGTGTTACAACAGCGTGGCTGCGTAGTAAAAGAGTGCGGGTACTAGACTGGCCTGCCTGTAGTCCAGACCTGTCTCCCATTGAAAATGTGTGTCGCATTATGAAGCAGTATATCGCAAGTATAAACTCAAAAGTGTGCAGGATTAAGGGAACTAGTACATTTAGGGTATATGAGCATCTCGCAAAAACACATAATAGTTTTTTCTTTTGCATTTTTAAAAAGGATTCACAAAGATTCACAAGCGAACAACAACAAAAGTCATAATATCGGGAATCCAGTGGTACAATAAAAATATTAAGTTGTGGTGTGTGACGGGAATAAAGTCGTATTTTGACAAGAAAAAGTGATTAACATAAAGTTGAAACATTCCAAGAATAAAGTTGTAACATTATAATGACATGCATGTATGGAGGAATTAACAATAAAGAATATTTGAAGTTTTTCTTAAAGTGTGAAGACAAGACAAATTGTGACGACAATGAAGTCTCAATATGATGAGAGCTGAAGCCAAAAATAGAAAACAATAAAATCATAATATGACGTGAACGCAATAAAAAAATTGTGAAGTTAGAGATTCAAAAATACATTTGTAATATGAAAGGAATAAGGATGTAAAATGGTATGAAATTCTAAATGTGAGTTCGTCAAATGACAAGAAACAGTCAGAATTTGTGACGAGAATAACCGTAATGGAGCGACAATTAAGATGTACAATCATGATAGATAGAAATAAAGTCATAAAATGACAAGGGTTATTCAAAATGTGATGATAGTAAATAATACGACAACGTTGTAAAGTAAAAGTGAAAATAATAGTTATAATGTAACAACCCATAGCAAAAATGTGCTTGCTCATCCGTTGCTTGATCTCGTATCTTGAGAACATTTTGAGCTTCTCATATCTGTCTAATTCTGTGATCAATTGTTTCTCTTTTATTGCTCCTAAGGGACCCTTAGGAGCAATAAATAAGCTAAAAAGAGACAAGACATCACTGAGACAAAGGAGGTTGAGTTGAGACAACCATTTGAGCAATATTTGAGAAGTGGGATACACTGAGGAGAGCTCATATATGTATGCCACTGATCTCAATTATGTCTCATTTATTTTGAAGGAGAATAAAAGAGAAAGAAATGAGATGTATGAGCAATAAAAGAGATCTTATGTATATCTCTTTCATGTCTTGATTATTTCTCTTAAATGTCTTAACAAAGCCATCATATCTCAAATTTGAGAATAATGAGAACAAATTGAGTGCAATTTAAATATTCGTTATCTGACTTAATTAGAAATAACACTAAAAAAATACTCAAATATTGAGCGGTGTATCACTTTATTTGGCTATACACAAATACAAAATACAAGATATAAAAATAGATTAAATACAACAGTTTAAATGTAGTTAATTAGTACATACATAATGTACATATTGACATTCACAATAATTAAAACAACATAGAAAACAATATACAAAAAATAAAACAAATACAAAAATAAATGAATTTAACCTTAAGTACTCACTTTGTTGTTGTGAAAAAGTCTGGTGTAGTTTTTTTAACTCCTTGTTGAGCAAACCATGTACCATAGTTAAAAAAAACACCTGACTTAATCTCAGTAAGAGGGTGAGTAAATGACTAAATTTCCATTTTGGAAATATTCCAAGCAAAAACTGAAATGCATTTATAAAATTGTAACCGTGGTGTTTGGAACTGGTCTACATATAAAAAATAATCACACATTGAAAACCAAGGATACTTAACATTTTTTACCTCAGGGCCCGACCAACTTTTCCACTACAGAGGGGTCTGGGGCCCACTCAAATACAAACACTGAATTAGTCATCTTACACTAAAGTGAGTACCATTGCGGCGCATATGGACGGACCACAGCTAAGAAACAGATATTTATTGGCGGCCCCCAAGGGGTACTCACAGCCAAACAATGGGCCCCAGCCCTATGATTAAGAAACACTGTTGTAAACAATAGAACAGCCTCCTGCAATAACAATATAACATTTGGTACATAAATGATCATTAAAACATTTTGAAATTGGTTACAAAAGCTACTAATATACCTGATTATGTAAGCAGTAACATACTGCGTCATTTCCGTTTTTTATTTGGAAACAGCTTTGCACTGTGAAGGGATATTAGCCGCTAGCTTGTTAGTGAGGTTGCATCAGTGCCAAATTTGCGAGACACAGCACAGCTCAATATGCATTGTCACAGTATAACGTGGTACTAAAAGCTACATCATAGGGCAATTTTATACAATATATACTGCGCAACCCCAGACCAAAATATTAACATGTTTACAAAGGAAACATCCTACCCCAGAATGAACTTGGCAGGTACAAGGGCCTACTTAAAACCTGCTCTTGCCTGACATTTGTTTACCAAAGCTTGCTTGAGCTTGGCCTCCTCAATATTGTCCCAATCAGCAAGGGTACCGCATCTCAGGACATACGCTGTAAGGCAAGAACATAATAATCAGGCATTCTTAATTTTGCCACATCCGAGTTTCTACAGGTATCAAATCTATGCAATGCAATAATAATAATAATGCAAATCTAATTTACCGGTAATGCTTTTTAATGCCATTTTTTTGGTACCGGTACTTAAAAAAATGTAATGCCCATGTGCGACTGCATATAGTTATTATATATACCGGTAGTCAAAAGCCTACAATTATCTGTATACACACAGTTGCAAGCATTAGACAAGTTAATTAGTTTAAAAGTTTAGATTAACTGTTACGCTCTCGTGTATTAGAATTGGCTTACAAAGCTGTTTAACTGGAGAATGTATTTTTATTTATTTATTTTTCTGGAGTACCATCTAGTGTTTTGACTGTGTGCATGGCCGTAGAATGGCCAATTAAAAGGTTCCGTCCATCAAAAAAATTAAAGGAGAACTGCACTTAAGCCCTCTAAACAAACATCCAATTCTGCATCAGATGATCAATATAATATACCCATAAGCCATTTTTTTAGTTGTGTCTGTTTAAAACATGCTGTAAATATAAATATATTCTCTGAAAATATGTCTTATAATAGCCACAAACTGGAGGATACCATTTTACAATTACAATTTGTTTTAAAATAGTTAAAAGGTTTTATAGAATAATAAATGAACATCATACTAGGATTGCAAATTATGCATGTGTTTGGACATGGATGATCGATTTAAACATTTTAGAAAAATACAGAACGGTATTTGGAAAAATGCCAATAAAATGCATTAAAAAAAAGCTATGTCAATTATATTAATTTGCCAATATTGAAAATATTGTATTTTACACCCTCTCTGTTGTTTAAAATATTTACAGTAAATAGCAAGCTGAAAGAACTCGTATTCATTTATTGTGGGAACGTCAGAGAATAAAAGAGTTGTGGTCTGCTGTGAAAATTGCCTTGTTTGTCCATCCTAAGCCATCACTTGAGGCGCCTGCGTCACGACAGTTGCTAATGTTAGCCAAGTTAGCTCATATGTGTTGAAGTGGAGGTGATTGAAATAAACGAGTCGTGTAAGAAAAAAGCTCAGCTTCCCCATTATCCTGACATGATGTCACAGTTAAGGACTACACGCCTACAGTGACCAAAGAATGGAAAAGTTTAGGCCCCCAGAGCAGTTTCATTGTGCCGTATTGAGGCAGTGCTTTTGTCGCGTTCCCACCTTACATCTTGTATGCAGTTTGGCAGCTTCAGCTAAAAGAATAAACACACACAGAGACAGATGTAGCAATTTCGATGACCGTAACGTTCTTAAGTTAATTTTAATTTACTGTTTGACATATTGACTATCGGCCATGTCCTACAATTGTATTACATTTTTTAAATGCCTCTGGACAACGCTTTTAATGCTTTTTATTGCCATTTAAGGCCTTAATTTACACAAAATCCATTTAATGACTTCATGCCTTGCGGAAACCCTGCACATACAGTACATTAATACACACAACCACACTTCAAGTTGATGGACATAACACGATATTGCTTATCACAATGCTAGTTTTTTGGCCAATCACAAACTGTAATTATGTAACATTCAGTTATGCTTCTCGTGTGCTATAATCTATAAGGGATCAAACTTTCTCGTATTGAACTTCTATTTAATTATTGTTACACAATTTTGGCCTGAAAACACCCTCAGTTTGGGAAAACTTACTTCGGATTTCTTCAACTTTTTTCCGGTCAAGGATGCGCTTTTCTGTTCCTGCAGGCTTGTTTCCAGGGCGACCAAAAGCGACAGCATTTTGACACTCCTCAACTGTAAAAAAAAGTGGTCAAAAAGTGTGTGGAATAAACGCATGCAATTGGGCTTTGAAGCATGACTCATGGCAGCAAGGCGGAACGATGACATGAATACGCCGCTCTCAGGAAAGAGCTCCTGCTGGCCCGATTGTTGAGGAGGGCTGTCGCTGTATTTGTCACTAACGAGGTCGCAGAGAGTTTGGAGTACTCTGACTTGGTCCGGATCTGAAAGGGAAAAAATAGCACAAACAATACCAGAATGAGAAAATAATGTGTTCGAGGCCAAATCCCAAATTTAAGTAAACAAAACAATTACATCATGAATAAATTAGCATGAATTACTTGCCTATTTTCAAGAGGACTTCTTCGATTTGTTGCTTTTCTCGCAGGATTTTTTCGAACTCCTCCCAACATCCATCACATGGCGTCCATGTGGTCGATATGAGATAGTGCCCTCGACAGATGGGCTGCCTGCATCTCTCCTGTCAAAAGAGATGAGAAATACTGAACTACAAAAAAATTACTGAAATTACCCACATTTTAACCTCCAGCGGCCAAAGTGGACCTTAGTCTATGTATAGTGAGGAGAAAAAGTATTTAATAGACTGTAAAATATAAAACAAAACAAAAAATCACATTCTATGGTTTTCAGGTAATTTGCATTTTTTTCCGTGGAATTGATCACCTAGAAACCTCTTTTGGGAGTATATTTGAAGTATCAAATATGGATATCATGCAAAAAGATGCACATTAATTACTTTTTAAAAAATTCACACAATGTGATTTTATGGATTTTTGTTTTGGATTCTATCACTTACAATTGAAGTGTACCTATAATAATAATAATAATAATAATAATAATAATAATAATAATAATAATAATAATAATAATAATAATAATAAAAGTAACAGACCTCAAACTACAAAATCAGCAGTGTATAAATGATTTGTTCTCCTCACTCTATGATGGACGGTACCAATAATGAAAATAAATGTACCATGACCAAGATCTATATAAACATTCTGTACAGTACTCCTAAACAAAAACATTTCACATCAAAGACCAAGGAACTGGACCAATACTGAAGATGAAATCTTCTTGACTGCAAGGAAATAGACAACTCACTTAGTCAACAATACCAACAGATTATGACAGATTTTACAATATTAAGTTATACATAACATTGACTATCACCAAAAACGTACTTTATATATCGCAGGATTATTTATAAAATGTACAATTAAGTATAAACTGTCAAACCAGTACTTATATTTGGATTAAAAATGTTTTTTAAACTATGGCATATGGAGATTTCCGCCTTACCTACTTTCTTTCACACAGGAAGTACAGACCTGTTAGCACCCTTTGACAAAAGAGGAACATTTACAAAAAAGAGGAACATTTCTATCTGCACGTTGTGCTCCCACGCAAGCCCCGAAAATATTTTTTTAAGAATTAATACTACATAGCCCTGGGCCAATAAAACAATAAATATATATCGCAATAGACACATAATGATATAAATATTGAATGCGTTCGATAAAATATTTGAGCAAGCAAGATTCGCTGCATGAGGTCACTCGCGCTTTGGGAACCCAGGAAACAGAAAACAGGAAGTGTCACTGAGCAATGGGAGGGACATGCTATAACAGACAATCAGTTAACAGTATTTACTGAGCATTGGAAGGGACACGCCAACAGCCAATCACGTAACAGTATCAACAACAAGTAAGCTAGCTCGATGATGCTAATTATGCTAACTAGCCAGCTTGTTTTGGTTTCCCTGTCCTGAAATTCAGTGCGGCGTTTAGGCAAGAGCAACAGCAAGTACCAGCGACCGAGCCGAGCGTTCCATAAATTTTGTTTGGATCCTATTTTTTGATATTGTTTACTTAATTCATCAATGGAACTTTTGTTATTGTTGAAAGCTCCTCTCTGAGCTGCCACCTTACCGTGGTAGAGGAGTTTGCGTGTCCCAATGATCCTAGGAGCTATGTTGTCCGGGGGTTTCTATGCCCCCTGGTAGGGTCTCCCAAGGCAAACTGGTCCTAGGTGAGGGATCAGACAAAGAGCAGCTCGAAGACCTCGATGAAGAACATAAACAAAGGACCCAGATTTCCCTCGCCCGGACGCGGGTCACCGGGGCCCCCCTCTGGAGCCAGGCCCGGGGGTGGGGCACGATGGCGAGCGCCTGGTGGCCTGGCCTGTCCCCATGGGGCCCGGCCGGGCACAGCCCGAAGAGGCAACGTGGGTCCCCCCTCCAATGGGCTCACCACCCATAGCAGGGGCCATAGTGGTCGGGTGCAGTGTGAGCTGGGCGGCAGCCGAGGGCAGGGCACTTGGCGGTCCGATCCTCGGCTACATAAGCTGGCTCTTGGGACGTGGAACGTCACTTCGCTGGGGGGGAAGGAGCCTGAGCTAGTGCGTGAGGTGGAGAAGTTCCGGCTAGATATAGTCGGACTCACTTCGACGCACAGCAAGGGCTCTGGAACCACTTCTCTTGAGAGGGGCTGGACTCTCTTCCACTCTGGCGTTGCCGGCAGTGAGAGGCGACGGGCTGGGGTGGCAATTCTTGTTGCCCCTCAGCTCAAAGCCTGCACGTTGGAGTTCAACCCGGTGGACGAGAGGGTAGCTTCCCTCCGCCTTCGGGTGGGGGGACGGGTCCTGACTGTTGTTTGCGTTTACGCGCCAAACGGCAGCTCAGAGTACCCACCCTTTTTGGATTCACTCGAGGGAGTACTGGAGAGTGCTCCCCCGGGTGATTCCCTCGTTCTACTGGGGGACTTCAACGCTCATGTTGGCAGCGACAGTGAAACCTGGAGAGGTGTGATTGGGAAGAATGGCCGCCCGGATCTGAACCCGAGTGGTGTTCTGTTATTGGACTTTTGTGCTCGTCACAGATTGTCGATAATAAACACCATGTTCAAACATAAGGGTGTCCATATGTGCACTTGGCACCAGAACACCCTAGGCCGCAGTTCCATGATCGACTTTGTAGTTGTGTCATCGGATTTGCGGTCTCATGTTTTGGACACTCGGGTGAAGAGAGGGGCGGAGCTTTCTACCGATCACCACCTGGTGGTGAGTTGGCTGCGATGGTGGGGGAGGATGCCGGACAGACCTGGCAGGCCCAAACGCATTGTGAGGGTTTGCTGGGAACGCCTGGCAGAGTCTCCTGTCAGAGAGAGTTTCAATTCCCACCTCCGGAAGAACTTTGAACATGTCACGAGGGAGGTGCTGGACATTGAGTCCGAGTGGACGATGTTCCGTACCTCTGTTGTCGAGGCGGTCGATTGGAGCTGTGGCCGCAAGGTAGTTGGTGCCTGTCGTGGCGGTAATCCTAGAACCCGTTGGTGGACGCCGGCGGTAAGGGATGCCGTCAGGCTGAAGAAGGAGTCCTATCGAGTTCTTTTGGCTCATGGGACTCCCGAGGCAGCAGACAGGTACCGACAGGCCAAGCGGTGTGCGGCTTCAGCGGTCGCGGAGGCAAAAACTCGGACATGGGAGGAGTTCGGGGAGGCCATGGAAAAAGACTTCCGGACGGCTTCGAAGCAATTCTGGACCACCATCCACCGCCTCAGGAAGGGGAAGCAGTGCAGTGTCAACACCGTGTATGGTGGGGATGGTGCTCTGCTGACCTCGACTGCGGATGTTGTGGATCGGTGGAGGGAATACTTCGAAGACCTCCTCAATCCTACCAGCACGTCTTCCTATGAGGAAGCAGGGCCTGGGGAATCTGTGGTGGGCTCTCCTATTTCTGGGGCTGAGGTTGCCGAGGTAGTTAAAAAGCTCCTCGGTGGCAAGGCCCCGGGGGTGGATGAGATCCGCCCGGAGTTCCTTAAGGCTCTGGATGTTGTGGGGATGTCTTGGTTGACAAGACTCTGCAACATCGCGTGGACATTGGGGGCGGTATCTCTGGATTGGCAGACCGGGGTGGTGGTTCCTCTCTTTAAGAAGGGGAACCGGAGGGTGTGTTCCAACTATCGTGGGATCACACTCCTCAGCCTTCCCGGTAAGGTCTATTCAGGTGTACTGGAGAGGAGACTACGCCGGATAGTCGAACCTCGGATTCAGGAGGAACAGTGTGGTTTTCGTCCTGGTCGTGGAACTGTGGACCAGCTCTATACTCTCGGCAGGGTCCTTGAGGGTGCATGGGAGTTTGCCCAACCAGTCTATATGTGCTTTGTGGACTTGGAGAAGGCATTCGACCGTGTACCCCGGGAAGTCCTGTGGGGAGTGCTCAGAGAGTATGGGGTAATGGACTGTCTTATTGTGGCAGTTCGCTCCCTGTATAATCAGTGTCAGAGCTTGGTCCGCATTGCCGGCAGTAAGTTGGACACGTTTCCAGTGAGGGTTGGACTCCGCCAAGGCTGCCCTTTGTCACCGATTCTGTTCATAACCTTTATGGACAGAATTTCTAGGCGCAGTCAGGGCGTTGAGGGGATCTGGTTTGGTGGCTGCAGGATTAGGTCTCTGCTATTTGCAGATGATGTGGTCCTGATGGCTTCCTCCGGCCAAGATCTTCAGCTCTCACTGGATCGGTTCGCAGCCGAGTGTGAAGCGACTGGGATGAGAATCAGCACCTCCAAGTCCGAGTCCATGGTTCTCTCCCGGAAAAGGGTGGAGTGCCATCTCCGGGTTGGGGAGGAGATCTTGCCCCAAGTGGAGGAGTTCAAGTACCTCGGAGTCTTGTTCACGAGTGGGGGAAGAGTGGATCGTGAGATCGACAGGCGGATCGGTGCGGCATCTTCAGTAATGCGGACGCTGTATCGATCCGTTGTGGTGAAGAAGGAGCTGAGCCGGAAGGCAAAGCTCTCAATTTATCGGTCGATCTACGTTCCCATCCTCACCTATGGTCATGAGCTTTGGGTTATGACCGAAAGGACAAGATCACGGGTACAGGCGGCCGAAATGAGTTTCCTCCGCCGGGTGGCGGGGCTCTCCCTTAAAGATAGGGTGAGAAGCTCTGTCATCCGGGGGGAGCTCAAAGTAAAGCCGCTGCTCCTCCACATCGAGAGGAGCCAGATGAGGTGGTTCGGGCATCTGGTCAGGATGCCACCCGAACGCCTCCCTAGGAAGGTGTTTCGGGCACGTCCGACCGGTAGGAGGCCACGGGGAAGACCCAGGACACGCTGGGAAGACTATCTCTCCCGGCTGGCCTGGGAACGCCTCGGGATCCCCCGGGAGGAGCTGGACGAAGTGGCTGGGGAGAGGAAAGTCTGGGCTTCCCTGCTTAAGCTGCTGCCCCCGCGACCCGACCTCGGATAAGCGGAAGAAGATGGATGGATGGATGGATGGAAAGCTCCGGATCGGACAGGTTTTCACGGGACACATTTCTGGTGTTGTGTGTTGCTCTGAGAACCCATGGGTGTTTAGTTAACGCTCGATTGTTGATAAGAAAGCAAAGTTAGCTCTGTTTTTTGACACTCATCCTTCAACCCCCATCCTTACACTACTTTTATTTATATTTTTATATATCTTAATTCATATTTAATTTTTAAAAATGCGGAATTTATATATTACTATATTTTTTTTTCGTCAATAAAACTTGTTTGTAAGATTTCAGTGTGTGTTCAAGTACTTCTTGAGCACATTTATCAATACTGTGATAACAATTGTAACCATGACATGAAATGTTAATTTTTTTACTCCCTAGTTTTGACACATGAGATTGTAGAGTGGATATTTACACTCTATGAACATTTTGACCATGATTAAAAAGTAATAAAATGATGGCAAATAATTGTTTTCAGGGTCCACAGGTTCAGAACTTTTCATCCTGAAATCAAAGTGGATACAGATGTTGGGGTTTTGACAATGAAACACATTAAATATTTATATTTGTCATTCACATACTATTTACTGAAACAATTATTTGATGGCAGATAAAATAATATTTCAGTTAATGCTGTTTTTTTGGTTTGGAAATTCACAAAATTTGATTTTATAAAGCTGAAAAGTTTTGAGGGAAGAGTGGATCGTGAAATCCACAGGCGGATCGGTGTGGCATCTTCAGTAATGCGGACGCTGTATCGATCCGTTGTGGTGAAGAAGGAGCTGAGCCGGAAGGCAAAGCTCTCAATTTACCGGTCGATCTATGTTCCCATCCTCACCTATGGTCATGAGCTTTGGGTTATGACCGAAAGGACAAGATCACGGGTACAAGCGACCGAAATGAGTTTCCTCCGCCGGGTGGCAGGACTCTCCCTTAGAGAAGGGGTGAGAAGCTCTGTCATCCGGGGGGAGCTCAAAGTAAAGCCGCTGCTCCTCCACATCGAGAGGAGCCATATGAGGTGGTTCGGGCATCTGGTCAGGATGCCACCCGATCGCCTCCCTCGGGAGGAGTTTAGGGCACGTCCGACCGGTAGGAGGCCACGGGGAAGACCCAGGACACGTTGGGAAGACTATGTCTCCCGGCTGGCCTGGGAACGCCTCAGGATCCCCGGGAGGAGCTGGACGAAGTGGCTGGGGAGAGGGAAGTCTGGGCTTCCCTGCTTAGGCTGCTGCCCCCGCGACCCGACCTCGGATAAGCGGAAGAAGATGGATGGATGGATGGATGGATGGATGGAAGAAGTTCCACTATGTATTCCAGCAACCTTTGTCTGTATTTACATACACTGTAAGAATTTTCACCGTTTAAATACAGTAACCTACTGGCAGCTAATGGTTCCAGTATATACTGTTTTTCTACAGCACACATACTGTGATTTATCACTACAGTTTATTACTGTAAAAGGTATCACAGTACTGTGCTGTATCAAATATACGCTTCACAGCATAATACTGTCATCTGTTTAGCGGCATTACACTGTTATTTTAGTGTATCTACTGTAATATCCATGAACAGTTAATTACAGTAAAATAATTGTAAGCACTATAGACTGAGCTTTACAGTATGATGCCACTAGAAGTTAATGAGTTGAACTTTTAATTTTTCAAAATCAAAACCCCTGCAATCTGCTGGCATAAAAATGACTGGAGAAATGGCCTTGCAAGTTTATGCTTTTATTAACCAATTATTTTAAAGCGCATCAAATACATTCAATGTACATTTAGTGCATTCTTCTTATTTTCAGTAAAGCATTTTAACATTTAGAACATGTCAACTTAATTTCAAACTGGAGACAAATAACTGAACACGAGTCCAGTGTTTAGTTGTCGACTACATAAAGCCCCACTCAAAGTCTGTGAGATGTTTTATAAGGGTGGCTACGTGAGGATTTACAGTTGCTGCCTTTTTCTGGACCCGCTTCCCAGTCTTCTTGGACACCACCTTTCCCTGGCTAGCCTTTGTTCCCCTCTCAGGGTTAACGCCAATGAATCGCCTAAAAAAGAGAGAAGGCATATTAGATATTCTGTTGTGATTGAAGATTACTTGCAGTCGATACAGAACTCCTCACATTGTTAATTTAGGAATATGCACTGCACAAATATTCATATCAATTTTAGGATATATGTGAGCCTAAACCATAACCACAGCTGTAGATGAGTGAATGCTCTAAAACCCATTAAGACAAATTCAGAGAGGAAGACAATGCTAAAGCCTCCCCAATCCCTCTCTCTATTTATGTGTTTTCTCTCCATCTACGGGACCGTGTATTTACGCTGATGTTTCCTGCTTTCACCCATTTAACATATCGTTACCTGCTCATTACCTATCTTCTCTGCATCCTGGGGTCACACTGGTGCTTCCTGCCTTTACCCATTCAACATATCTTTACCTGCACATTACCTACCTTCTCTGCATAGTGTGGTCACGCTGGTGCTTTCTGCCTTTACCCATTCAACATATCTTTCCCTGCACATTACCTACCTTCTCTGCATAGTGTGGTCATGCTGGTGCTTTCTGCCTTTACCCATTCAACATATCTTTACCTGCACATTACCTACCTTCTCTGTATCCTGGAGTCTGGCTGGTGTTTCCTGCCTTTACCCATTCAACATATCTTTACCTGCACATTACCTACCTTCTTTGTATCCTGGAGTCTAGCTGGTGTTTCCTGCCTTTACCCATTCAACATATCTTTACCTGCACATTACCTACCTTCTCTGTATCCTGGAGTCTAGCTGGTGTGTCCTGCCTTTACCCATTCAACATAACTTTACCTGCACCTTACCTACCTTCCCTGCATCCTGGGGTCACACTGGTGCTTATTTCTTTCACCATACAACATATCTTCACCTGCACATTACCTACCGTGTCTGCATTGCCTCGACCACACCTGCGCTTCCTTCTTTCACCCATTCAACATACCTTCACCCGCACATTGCCTACCTTCTCTGCATGGTGGGGTCACGCTGGTGCTTCCTGCCTTTACCCATTCAACATATCTTCACCCGCACATTACCTACTTGCTCTGCATCCTCGGGTCACGCTGGTGCTTCCTGCAGGTAAAGATATGTTGACAGGGTGATCCCAGTCAACATATCTTTACCTGCAAATTACCTACTTTTTCTGCATCCTGGGGTCAAACAGGTGCTTCCTTCTTTGACCCAGTCAACATATCTTTACCTGCACATTACCTACCTTCTCTGTATCCTAGAGTCAAACTGGTGCTTTGGTCCCTAATAAGAAAGTCCACAAAGGAACAGAAGAGTCATTGATTTAAGGCACAAACTTGGGGAAATGACAAGTCAAATTCCTGAACAGAGGTGAGAAAAGGGGCGAAATATCCTAACAGTATTGAACAGTATCAAGGGGATTTACCTTTGAACAAATTCCAATGTCCGAGCACCTTCCTCTTGGTATTCCAAGTTGAACACATAGTAGGTGGCAAGAAGGGCAGCAAGCCCTGAGATGAAGCTAGGTTGGACGCCTTCGCAGATGACATCACCTTCCATGCTGATCATCCAACGTTTTATTGTGACTTTGTCACCAGCAACTGGTACAGTCAAGAAATGCAGTTTATGTTCCTAAACAGTATCCAATATGGGTAACATTTTAAAAGGTATTTGGAATGGCCACCTCACTCGCTCTCTCTTTACTCTGTTTACATGTAGTCTCCTAAGGTAGTGGTTCTCAAATCGGGGTACACGTACCCCTGGGGGTACTTGAAGGTATACCAAGGGGTACGTTAGATTTTTTTTTAATATTTTTTAATATTAATAATAATACAACTATTCAAAAATCCTTTATAAATATATTTATTGAATAATACTTCGACAAAATATGAATGTAAGTTCATAAACTGAACATCAAATCAAGTAGGCTATTCTATTCATTACCACAAAGCCAGAGTTTCCCCCATGCCATGATGGTTTGACCCTACCTGGCGGTGCCACACAGCACCAACTGTCAATCAACTATCCATGTAGAAAACAATGGAGGCTTGGTTAAAACGTAGCAGTAATGCAGCTGAGACATGTGGAAATGTTCCATAAATATTGATGTTAAAGATTTATTTTTTTGTGAAGAAATATTGAGAATGAAGTTGATGAATCCAGATGGAACTCTATTACAATCCCCAAAGAGGGCACTTTAAGTTGATGATTACTTCTATGTGTAGAAATCTTTATTTATAATTGAATCACTTGTTTATTTTTCAACAAATTTTTAGTTGTTTTATATATTTTTTCCAAATAGTTCAAGAAAGACTAGTACAAATGAGAAATATTTTGCACTGTTATACAATTTAATAAATCAGAAACTGATGACATAGTGCTGTATTTTACTTCTTTATCTCTTTTTTTCAACCAAAAATGTTTTGCTCTGATTAGGGGGTACTTGAATTAAAAAAATGTTCACAGGGGGTACATCACTGAAAAAAGGTTGAGAACCACTGCCTTAGGACAGTGGTTCTCAACCTTTTTTCAGTGCTGTGAACATTTTTTTTAATTCAAGTACCCCCTAATCAGAGCAAAGCATTGTTGGTTGAAAAAAAGAGATAAAGAAGTAAATTACAGCACTATGTCATCAGTTTCTGATTTATTAAATTGTATAACAGTGCAAAATATTGCTCATTTGTAGTGGTCTTTCTTGAACTATTTGGAAAAAAAGATATAAAAACAACTAAAAACTTGTTGAAAAATAGAATACCATGAAATTTTGATATTGTTACATCCCTAATCATGACTTGATGTTACCTACCAGCCTTAACTTGAAGATGAAAGGTTCAAAGAAGATTAATTACACATGCTGAGATAACTCAAATTTCAAGTTTCATTCTTCATATATGTGCTACTGTAATCAGGGTAAAAGAAAGCAATATTTCCATGCTTGTTCCTGACAAACTGTGGACAGCTTTTTATCCATCTATCTGGTCTGTAAATCTCAATCAGAACTAATTCACATAAACAAAGAACACGCATATACATATAACTTACTTAGATATTACTCATCAGTCTCCACATTCACATTGGTGGCTGCAGGAAGAAAAATAAAGTATCACATATATCTGCTGCCAGTTTAATGCACCACCACTATGCCAGGCTACTCACCAATTGTACAGTCCTTCTTGATCGTTTATTTGAGTCGACTTCTTTACCAGTTCTTCTCCATCGTTTTGCAGGTTTTCGTTTTGTCATTTCGACACTTCAATACTACACTGTAAAAAATTACTGTAAAAATACAAAAAAAAATTACAGTTATATACTGTTCTTCTTAAAAGCAGTTAAGTACTGTAAATTGTGTTGCATTTTACAAAAAATATCGACCAGCAGTTAAGTTACTGTAAAACTACAGTATAATTCAGTATTTTTCAGACTTTTTTCTTGGGTCCGCCCACAATTCGTCCAACCGAGCTTCATTTCACCTGGCCGCCGCAGCTAAATCCATCCTACTGCATGGTGTGTTTTTGATTACAAGGTAAGAGTCACTTAATTGTACTTGATGTGTCATTTTCTGTTTGAATTGCTTTATATATATATATATTTATAAAGTCCGAAATGACATAGCGTCACAGTCAGCATCACAGACACTATCGTTGACCACATGTACCGCCGCATGCTAGCGAGCTAAGTTTTCTTCATATTTGTCATATAGATCATAATGTCATAGTCATCTCAAAAAGATGATAACTTGCAACATGTGTGCTACGACTTGCAGCAATGTATTTGCGTATGTTAGACCAGTGGGGGGTACTTGAAGGTATGCCAAGGGGTACGCACGTGAGATTTATTTTAAATATTCGAAAAATAGCAACACTTAAAAAATCCTTTAGAAATATATTTATTGAATAATACTTCAACAAAATACATGTTTAGGATGAAGTTCATGAATCCTGAAGGATCTCTACTACAATCCCCAAAGAGGGCACTTTAAATTGATGATTACTTCTATGTGTAGAAATCTTTATTTATAATTGAATCATATCGTCACAGTGTTAAAGCCACGGTAAGATATTGTTACAAAAATGTCAACGTGTGTTAAATGAAGTGGCAGGAATGTTTAGGATAAACACACTTACTGTAATTGAATACAAACATAATGTTCATATGTTGTAGTCCTATTTATTATTATAAACAGGTATTTTAAGTGCAAAGGAATGGTGCAAAATCATCCAGAATTTCAAGTAACACACATATTTTAGTTTAATCTAACACAGCAGTTATAGGCACAGAAATATTTCACAGCAACAATTCCTCCGATCTACAAAGCACAAACGTTCTCGTCACTCCTGCACACTTCCTCTTTTTCGCCCCTATATAATGTCCCCTGTTTGAACTTTGTTGTCCCACACTGCGCGGGTTATCATAGGAGATCGAGTTTACTTCTCAGATCAGCCCACTTAATATTGTCAGAAAAAAACACACTGACGGGAGTTCTCGTTTGATAGCGTCACACATCACGGCATTATTGTGAGAATTTTGAAACCAAAATAACGCAATATTACAATAATGTTGCATCCCTCGTCAAGATCCTTTCTCATAGGTTTGGTTTGCTGCTGTGTATTTACTAATCATTGGCATTGTTTATCGCTGAAGTTCCACACTTTCTTTTTATAGTGCGTGTTGTATTGTGATGAGTTACATTTAATACTGTGGATTATGTGTTACCACAAACACAGAAGATATGTAAACATGAACTACAATGCGATCAAGATGTGGGGAAAAAGTAAATGCATTCCATTAGCTAGATTTGTATAATGTGTTCAATTTATGTCAACTTGCTTTTTGTTTCGCAAGTTTTCTTCTTTTCTTTTAATTATTTTAATCTTTAGAGTTTTTTGGTTCCTCTTCTTTGTGTCAGGAGGTAGCAGCAGGGGAACACTGCAGGAGGCGGTGCCTCCTGAAGGAGCCCAAAACACTGCTCTTCATATGGAACACATCCAACCTCCAGGTGTCCATGCAGGATGTACCACTCTGGAACATCAAGCCTCTCCCTACCCGCCAGGTACACCCACCGTCTTCTGTGTCTGACTAATGTTTTGCTGTGAATTTTGTCACAAAGCATATCCTGCTAAAATATGACAAACTTTTGAGTGTAAGAATGTGAGCGATATGCTGAGATGTTATACGTTTTGCCTTGTGACAAAATGTTATAAAAAACCTTAATTGATTTTTATTCTATTTTAATTTCAGCACATGAAAATATTTCTACTTTTGACTCTATCAAAGACAATGGAAAACCATTTTCCAGATCAGCCCTCGTAGATCTTCCTGATGGCCTAACAACTGAACTACATGTCGATGCTGAATATGATCCATCTCAATCATTTGAGGAATCTCTCCCTGATATGGGGGATTGGATGTACAATGACGGACATACGTTTAATGAAGGATTTGAAGATAGTTTGAGTGAGGAGTGTGCAGAAGAGTCAAATATCAAGTACACAACAGACAAACCAATATATGACAATGCATCAGTAACCGTGGCAGAGTGCCTTCTGATCATCATGGCTTATGAAAACTGTCATAAAGTCACTGATAAGGCCCTATAAGCGATTTGCTGAAAATGTTCAAGTTGCTTTGTCCCGATAGTCTGAATGCAGACTGCTTAAACAGTGTGCAGAAGTTCAAAAACTTGTTTTTATCCCGCTCTGCATCATCGCCTATTTTATTACATAAATACTGCAGTAACTGTTTTGGGCCATTAGAAAGTAAACAAATAAAATGCCTGTCTTGTGGGACCAGTGTGTCAGAAGAAAGATCCTCATCCTTTACAGAGGTTCCAATTAAGGCTCACATAAGGTCATTGTTCCTCAAGCCAGGTTTTCAGGAGAAGCTCAACTTTAGATTAAGCAGAAAGAAGGCAGATGCTAACAACATTGAAGATATATATGATGCAGAAGTTTACAAACAGCTTGTCGATAGGGGTGGTCCTCTTAGTGACCCTAAAAACATCTCACTTGGAACACCGATGAAGACAAAAATGGATACTTGTTAAGGCTCATACATGGTACTCAAAATATACCTATGCAGATGGTAAATGTAGTCAAACTTGTGCAGTCTATTCCTGTTATTTCACAAACTATGAAACCAGGGAATGTCATAGCTGAATTTTACAGACATATGACTAAAGCATACTTGCCAACCTTGAGACCTCCGATTTCAAGAGGTGGGGGGGGCGTGGTCAGGGTGGGGCGGGGGCGTGGTTAAGAGGGTAGGAGTATATTTACAGCTAGAATTCACCAAGTCAAGTATTTCATATATATATATATATATATATAAGAAATACTTGACTTTCAGTGAATTCTAGCTATATATATATATATATATATTTATTTTATTATATATATATGTATATATAAATAAAATAAATACTTGAATTTCAGTGTTCATTTATTTACACATATACACACACATAACACTCATCTACTCATTGTTGAGTTAAGGGTTGAATTGTCCATCCTTGTTCTATTCTCTGTCACTATTTTTCTAACCATGCTGAACACCCTCTCTGATGATGCATTAGAGTCTGGAATCTTTCATCTCTCCCTAGCATGACCCAAAACCGGTCAATCTTTGCTTCCTGAGGAAGATCTTCAGTGCCAAACACTTGGTAGTCCACTACTTCTTCCTGGAGGCTATCCAGGTCCAATCGCAGCTGCGGCTTGGAACTTACAAGCTGTTATGAGAGTAGCGTATGTGTGTGTGTGTGTGGCCCTTTATTAGGTGAGCATGTGAGGTGAGTGACGTCAGTGAGTGTGTGGGCGAGAGAAGAGAGGGAGCGGTAGCGTGAGTGCGGACGGGACTAGTTTGTTTTGTGTTGGATTGGCTGTGTGCCAGCAATCAATAAAACAAGATTTGCAACTAATCGCCGGACTCAGGCAGGAAAGGTGCTACAAAGCGTATTTCTTCATCTTACTCGTCGTATCTGTATCTTCCTCGTTCTTCTGCTTCGTCTCCTTGTTGTGTGCGCAGTTGTGCACTGCACTCTCTAAAAGCCATATATGTTATTGATGTTATAGATGGCAGTATTGTCCTGTTTAAGAGTGTCACAACATTGCTGTTTACGGCAGACAAACTGCTTTACGGTTTGTGTGTTGTTACCGCGCTGGGAGGACGTTAATGAAACTGCCTAACAATAAACCCACATAAGAAACCAAGAACTCACCCTCGATCATTCTACAGTTATAACGTGATTGGGCAGGCACACTGTTTATATTGTGGGAAAGCGGACTCAGGTCCGCATGGAGCTGGAGGGGGCGTGGCCTCCAGCTCCGCCTGAATTTCGGGAGATTTTCGGGAGAAAATTTGTCCCGGGAGGTTTTCGGGAGAGGCGCTGAATTTCGGGAGTCTCCCGGAAAATCCGGGAGGGTTGGCAAGTATGGACTAAAGATGATAGTTTCTGTCAGGAAAACAAATATTTGTCTAGAATTAAACTATATGGAGCACCTAGTGAACTTCTATTGGACACAGTTCACCTCTCTGCATTCCAAATACATGCTGGTCACTGCATCAATTCTGGAACAGTAAGCATCTTTCACAGGGCACAAGTTAAGAGAAATTATCTCACATCAAAACACTATGGTAAAGGTAATAGAAGAAACAATTTTACAGTTTTTTTTTCAAATGACGGACAAACAAAGTATGGACAGATTGATTTCTTCTTTATCATAGCACAATCATGTGCCAAATGGGCCCTCGTTCGTGAATTCAAACATGCAGGTTTTTCTTTGCTGCAAGATAGTGTAACAAATGGTACATGAAGTCATGTTATTCCCCTATTGGAAACCTCTGCCAGTACAGTAGTATGATTGGATGACATATTGGGTAAAGTTGTTTTCCTTGACTTCACATTTGTGCCTGGCATTGTGTTTGCAGTTCATTTCCCAAACACACTTGAAAAGTTTTAACTAATTAAGAACTCAACTGGCCTAAGAAGTCACAAATCAAATATTTGATCATTGTTATAAATGCTCTGAAAATACACACCGATGTGATGTTGCCGTGGATGCTGTAAAAGTCTGTAAATATGTACTGTATGTGGAGTATCATTGTTGATTAAGTTTTTGCATTGTCTGTAATATTTCAGTGGCCAATATATTAAAATGTACTTGTTAAATAAAACCACTGTCTTTTTTTAATGAATATTTAGGCCTACTACGCTACTGCATTTTAATATTAGTCCTTATCATGGTGGTTGGAGAGCCAAATGTTTTCTGAAGTGGTACTTTGTGAAAAGAGTTTGAGAACCACTGCTCTAGAAAGTTCACTAATGTTAAAAGGTCTTAAAAAGTGTCTTGTGATCATAACAGTATTGTTTGGGTTCAGTTTTAAATCTCACAATTGTAGTCACTGAGTTACTGCACATGGCGTGTGTATAAGAAATCAACAAATTAAGTAGAACATTATGCAAATAAACCAAATAGATTACAGCCAATACATCCATATTGCCTGAATTAATTATTTACTCCAAATGTTGGCATGTAATAAACTGGAGTATGATTGAGATATAATTAAATTGTGCCAACTAAAATTTATTTTTTATTTATTTTTCCTAAGATAGAAAAGAGGCATATCTAACAACTCTAATGGTGAGCAGTGAGAGACAAAACCAAGTATATCTCTCACTGAAGCATCATTGAGACATATTGAAACCAATACTCATCAATTTTCTTTTTGCCGAAATAGAAAAGAGACATCTGAGAACTCAAACAGTGAGTAGTGAGAAACAAAACCATGTATATCTTTCACTGAGACATACTTGAGACATATTGGAGACCAGCTCATTCATCTCTCATTTTGGTCTTATTTGAAATCGGGAAAAGAGATAACTGTTAGACAACTTTGAGATTGCTCACTGTGAGCCTTATTTCTCAGGAGATACATCTGAGAAGAATGAGAAAACTACTTTGGTCTCGATTAGTGCTCTTTTATGTCTAGGAGATGTATATAAGACATACATGAGATCTCATCTTCAATTTTGCTTTGCTATGGGAAAACAGTTGAACAGTGTGAAAAACAACATTGTAATGTGATTTGGATAAAGTAAAGTAATATGACCCAAGAATAATGTCTGTCTATTACAAACAGGAAAGAAGTAATAAGAGAGTCGGAATGTAAAATTACAAGAATAAAGTCAGAATTTCATGAGAATAGCCGTAAGGCAACGACAGTGAAGTTGTTTAAGATGAGAATGAAGTCCATCCATCCATCCATTTTCTACCGCTTATTCCCTTTTGGGGTCGCGGGGGGCGCTGGAGCCTAGTCGTAAAATGAAAAAGTCGCAATGTGACCAGAATGAACCTGAAAATTAGAAGAATAAAGTCGGAATGTGACGAGAATAAAGTGGTAACTTGACAGGAATACAACAATAAAGTCGTAAAGTGAATGTGAGGAGAATGAAGTCTTAATGTGACAATAAAATCACAATCTCACAAGAGTAATGTCTGTCTATGACAAGAAGAAAAGTTATAGGAAAAAAGTCAGAATGTCACCAAAAGTAATTTGAAAATTATTTGAATGCAGTTGGCCTTCATGTATGGAGGATATGACAATAAAGAATCTTTGAAGTCTTTCATAAAGTGTGACAACAAGGGCATAATCTGACGACAGTGAAGTCGCAATATGTTAAGAACTGAGTCCAAAAAAAGATAAAAGAGTCGTAATATGACCTGAATTAGGGATGTCCCGATCCAGGTTTTTGCACTTCCGATCCGATACCGATATTGTTTTTGCACTTCCGATCCGATACCGATACTGACCGATACCGATACTGACCGATACTGGCCTATCCGAGCATGTATTAAAGTTTAAAGTTATTTAGCCTACTTAGTTGTCAGAATCATGTTGAAAAGGGTTTTAGTACTCTTGATAACAACTAGCCAGCTGAATTAGGAGAGTTTGAATAATACACAATGGTTGGTAACAAGAAACTGACCTGTTTATTCAAGGATAAACACAAAATAGACAAAATTATACATGACAAACTGAAATGGCATCATTGAAACTAGGGCTGGGCGATATGGCCTTTTTTTAATATTGCGATATTTTAAGGCCATATTGCGATACACGATATATATCTCGATATTTTGCCTTAGCCTTGAATGAACACTTGATGCATATAATCACAGCAGTATGATGATTCTATGTGTTTTGATTGATTGATTGAGACTTTTATTAGTAGGTTGCACAGTGAAATACATATTCCGTACAATTGACCACTAAATGGTAACACCCCAATAAGTTTTTCAACTTGTTTAAGTTGGGGTCCACTTAAATTGATTCATGATACAGATATATACTATCAGATATATACTATCATCATAATACAGTCATCACACAAGATAATCACATTGAATTATTTACATTATTTATAATCCGGGGTGTGGAGGGGGGCGCCGGATGTAAGTGTCAAAAAGACAGCCAAAAGAGTTTGATATGAGAATAAATCTAAAGTTTTACTATAGGGTAGAAATGCACCCATTTGCAGGAAATGTAGTCTTGATTTTCCAAATTTTCTTTCAAGGCTTGCATGTCTACATTAAAACATTCTTCTTCATACTGCATTAATATATGCTACTTTTAAACTTTCATGCAGAGAAGGAAATCCCAACTAAATAGATCACAAATTTTTTCAGACGGTGTTGATCTGGAAATTTTTGCCTCAGCATTTTGATGGTGTGGACGTGTGGCACCGAACGGAGATAAGCGTCTCGACAGACATTACAATATTTGAACAATGATGACGAAAACTGTTTTCTCTGTCGTGTCCGTGTGTCGAAAATTGTTATGCGCTTATTTTTTTATTTGATTTTGTGCGTGGCATATAATTGCTATGCACACAGGCGCGCACCTTAGAGAGAACGTTGGTCACACGGCTGCGCTAGCATCACAGCTAACGTTAGCCATGCTGCTACCTCTCTGCTCGGGGAGGACGTATACGTATGTGACGTATGACGTGACAGTATGTGACGTATGACGTGACAGTATGTGACGTGTGTCGTGACAGTCTGTGACGTGTGTAAGAAAGTGCGCTTGCTGTCGGTGAGAGGGAGACACAGGAAAGAGTGAGAAGAGCCTGTCTTGTAATGCCAGCAGCTAAAAGCAACTGCATGAGATTCCACAGACCTGTGGATGTGTTGAAGGTGTGCTGGAAAATGCGGAACGGAAATTACGGAGCAGCAGAAAAGTGGAATGTATTATTTAAATCGGTGCGTTGGAAAACACGGACCGGAGTTTTTTTTTTAAACTGGATCTGGATCGGCATTTTCCCATGCCTTGCCGATACGCATTTTTTGGCAAATATCGGCGGCCGATCCGATCCAAATATCGGATCGGGACATCCCTAACCTGAATACAATAATAAAGTCTTAAACACAAAGAGTCGAAAATAAAGTCGTGATATGACGGGAATAAGTAAGTAAAATGGTAAAGTCTGAACGTGACGAGAATACATTTGTCAAATGACAAAAAAAAGTCGGTATTATGACGAGAATAACCGTAATGGCATGAAAATGAAATCGTAAAAGATTGATAATAAAGTCATAAAATGACAAGGATAAATTCGAAATGTGATGATAGTAGTCGAACTATGACAAGGAGTAAGTACCGTATTTTTCGGAATATAAGTCGCTCCAGAGTATAAGTCGCACCTGCCAAAAATGCATAATAAAGAAGGAAAAAAAACATATATAAGTCGCACTGGAGTATAAGTCGCATTTTTTGGGGAAATGTATTTGATAAAACCCAACACCAAGAATAGACATTTGAAAGGCAATTTAAATAAATAAAGAATAGTGAACAACAGGCTGAATAAGTGTACGTTATATGACGCAAAAATAACCAACTACGTGCCTGGTATGTTAACGTAACATATTATGGTAAGAGTCATTCAAATAACTATAACATATAGAACATGCTATACGTTTACCAAACAATCTGTCACTCCTAATCGCTAAATCCCATGAAATCTTATACGTCTAGTCTCTTACGTGAATGAGCTAAATAATATTATTTGATATTTTACAGTAATGTGTTAATAATTTCACACATAAGTCGCTCTTGAGTATAAGTCGCAAACTATGAAAAAAACTGTGACTTATAGTCCTAAAAATACGGTAAGTAAGAAGAAAGTCAGAATGTAAAATGACAAGAATAAAGTCAGAATTTCACAGGTATAGCCATAATGCGACGACAATGAAGTCATATATGATGATTATAAAGTCGTAATAAAAAAAGGCGCAATGGACGAGAATGAACTTGAAAATTAGAAGACTAAAGTCCAAATGGAACGATAATGAAGTTGAAATATGATGAGAGTCGTAAAATGACAAGAATAAAGAATACCACAATAAAATCAGAAAGTGAATGTGAAAACCAATATGGTTTTCGTAAAAAAAGTACCACCTGTACGGCTATACTCGGCCTCTTGGAAAAGGTCAATGACTGTATTGAAGAAGGAAAATGCGGTATTGGATTTTTTTTGGATCTGTCCAAGGCCTTTGACACAATATACTTTGAGATCTTATTGTATAAGCTATATCACTATGGTGTCAGAGGGATACCTCTCGATTGGTTCCGTTCTTACCTATACAGAAGGCAACAATGTGTATGCGTCAATGATCACAATTCACCCTGTATGACCATAAATTATGGGGTTCCCCAGGGATCCATCTTGGGGCCTCTCCTTTTTATCCTATACATAAATGATTTTGTAAACTCCTCCGAAACTTTTCATAAAATAATTTTTGCTGACGATACAAATTTGTTTACCTCACACAGGAGCCTACACGATCTACAAGTAACTGTCAATTCAGAGCTTGTGAAAGTGGATTCATGGTTCAAATGCAAAAAGCTCTCACTTAATGTAAATAAAACAAATTTTATTCTATTTTGTTCTAATAAAAACCGGACAAATACTGAGCACTGCCATATCAACATCAATGGGCAGGAAATACATAGAGTGTACTCCACAAAATTCCTGGGGGTCATCATTGACGAATACCTCAATTTCAAATGTCACATTAGCCATCTGTTAAACAAATTATCCAAATATGTTGGCCTGTTCTTTCACCTAGTCATTATCTTCCTCTTTATGCTCTACTTACCCTATATAAAACTCTCTTTGAACCACATCTATACTACTGTAATGTCATCTGGTGTAACACCTTCCCTACCTACCTTCACAAATTAGAATCCATGCAAAAGAAAATCATACGGGCCCTGTCATGGTCCAAGTTTAATGCCCCCACTCGACATCTATTCCATAATTATCATCTCTTAAGACTGACAGAGTTCAATATTTATCAAAATGCTTGTTTAACCTATCAAGTCATTTACAGGCTGAATCTTAGGCTCTGTTGCTTGGTTCCTATCTACCATCCCCAGCATGCCCACAACACTCGTAACTTAGATCTGATATTAGGTAAACATCGTTTACTGGCTTGGACCGCTCGAAGTGTTGTATGCAGGGGACCAAAGATTTGGAACCGGCTTAATGAGAGCCTCAAGATGCTGTATCCATTCTCCAACTTCAAAAAGAAACTGAAAACTTACCTATTAACCACCTATCTTTAATGCCTCATGTGGGGTAGACTACTGTTGGGTTTTGCATGGTTGAATGAATGTATGTATGTATGTGTATGCTTGCTTTAGTACTATTATCTTGTGTTTTTTTTTTTTGTTGTTTTTTGTTTTTCCCAAGATGGCGGCGCGCACAGACGCAGTGGCTTACGGCTCTCCATTTCAGTGCTCTTTCTTCCTTCTTTTCTTCATGTTTTTTTTCCTTTTGTGCACCACCTGTACTGCAAACACCCGGTACACCCGCCAGTCACTCTTGGATATCGGTAACTCGCACCAGATATCTGTTTCGAGCGACTTTCACCACGAGCACAACATCCCAGATGACATAGCGAGAGCACAGGGCTCTCCGTGGTTTGTTGTCGGGTCTGGGAGACGGCGCAGACGGAGGAGGGAGAGGAAGCAGAAGCGTGGCCGCAGGTCCGGCGTCTTGCTCAGGCTTAGGAAACAACCCCACAAGCCACCGCTACCGAGCCTGTTCCTCTCTAATGCCAGATCTCTTGTACAGAAGATGGACGACCTGGAGTTACAACTTACTGGAAACCGCTATGTTCGGGACTGTTGTGCTATGATTATCACCGAAACCTGGCTTCACCCGTAAATACCCGATGCTAGCATGCAGCTAGCCGGACGCACTCTGCTCCGCCGGGACAGAACTAAGGACTCCGGTAAGAGCAGAGGAGGGGGGCTCTGTATCTACGTGCATGAGAACTGGTGCAACAACGGGACAATCACTGAACAGCACTGTTGCCCGGACGTGGAGTACATGTCTGTTAGATGTCGGCCTTTTTTTCTCCCGAGAGAGCTGTCTGTTGTTATCATCACGGCTGTGTATATTCCACCGGACGCCAAAGTAAACACAGCGCTCTCTCTTCTGCTGAACACCGTCAACGAACAGCAGCGGGCCCACCCCGACGATGTTCATATCATAGCAGGGGATTTTAATAAGGCCAATCTGAAGACTGTACTCCCTAAGTTCTACCAGCACGTGAAGTGTTCTACAAGGGGCAAGAACACCCTGGACCACGTGTATACCAACATAAAGCACGCGTACAGAGCTACACCCCTCCCCCAGCTTGGACAGTCAGACCATCTTTCCCTCCTGCTCTCTCCTACCTACACCCCCATCAGACGCCAGGCCAGGCCTATCACAAAGACTGTTATGACCTGGCCTGACGATGCACTCCCCAAACTTCAGGACTGCTTCCAACACACAGACTGGGACCTCTTCCAACAACAGGAGCTGGAGACAGCCACAGGAACGGTGCTGGACTACATAAAGTTCTGCATCGGGAATGTGACTGTGGAAAAAACCATCCGGGTTTACCCCAACAAGAAACCCTGGATGACCAGCCAGGTCCGCACACTCCTTAGGGCCCGCGACGCAGCCTTCAGGTCAGGGGACAGGGCCCTGTACAGTGTTGCTAGAGCCGACCTGAAGAGAGGGATTAAAAAAGCAAAGGCGGACCACAGGAGGTGCATAGAGTCCCATCTGTCCAGCAAAAACTCACGGGAGGTGTGGCGGGGCATTCATGACATCACGAACTTCAGATGCTGCAATATGACAACTGCGGATCAGAGTGCGACACTGGCAGAGGAGCTTAACTGTTTCTTTGCCCGTTTCGAAACCCCCCAGCGACACTCATCTGCTCCAGCCCTGCCCCCACCCCCACCGGGCTCCGGCGCCACTCCACTCACTGTACAGGAGCACAGTGTCAGACGAGTGCTCCTGGCTGTGAACCCCAGGAAGGCTACCGGACCAGACGGAGTACCTGGAAAGGTGCTCAGGACGTGCGCCCACCAGCTCGCTCCCCCCCTCACCAGGATCTTCAACCTCTCCCTGGCTCAGGCAGTCATCCCATCCTGCCTGAAGTCATCTACAATAATCCCGGTGCCGAAGAAGTCTCCCATCACCAGCCTGAATGATTACCGACCAGTGGCCCTCACTCCGGTAATCATGAAGTGCTTCGAGCGACTTGTTCTCCAGCACATCAAGGACCATATCCCTCCAGACTTCGACCCCCACCAGTTCGCATACCGGGCGAACAGGTCCACAGAGGACGCCATCGCTGTTGCTCTCCACTCTGCTCTGAACCACCTGGAGCAGCAGCAGAGCTACGTCCGGATGCTCTCTGTGGACTATAGCTCTGCCTTCAATACAATAATCCCGGACAGACTCTGCAATAAACTGGACACTCTTGGCCTCCCCCCTCTCACAAACGCCTGGATAAGGGACTTCCTAACGGACCGACCCCAGAATGTGAGACTTGGCCCGCACCTCTCATCCTCCCGCACGCTGAGCATTGGCTCCCCACAGGGCTGTGTGCTGAGCCCCCTCCTCTACTGCCTTTACACCCATGACTGCAGTCCGGCCCACAGTGACAACCTTACCGTCAAGTTTGCCGACGATACCACAGTGGTCGGGCTCATCTCCAGGGGTGACGAGGCTGCCTACAGAGAGGAGGTCCTGAAGCTGACGGCCTGGTCTTCGGAGAACAACCTCGCTCTCAACACCAGCAAGACCAGAGAGATCATCGTCGACTTCAGGAGGAGCAGCACCGACCCTGCCCCCCTCTACATCAACGGCGAGCGTGTAGAGAGGGTCCACACCTTCAGGTACCTTGGAGTCCACATCTCTAATGACTTCTCCTGGACAGTCAACACCACATCAATCATCAAGAAGGCTCAGCAGCGGCTACACTTCCTTAGAGTCCTCGGGAAGTACAACCTGAAGCCTGACCTGCTGCTGACCTTCTACCGCTCGTCCATCGAGAGCCTGCTGACCTACTGTATTACGGTATGGTACGGCAGCTGCACTGCAGCAGACAGGGAGAGACTGCAAAGAGTGGTCAAGACGGCTCAGAAGATCATCGGCCGCCCTCTCCCCTCTCTGACGGACATCTACACCTCCCGCTGCCTCAACAGAGCCAGTGCCATCATCAAAGACAGCACCCACCCTGGCTCTGACCTGTTCCACCTGCTGCCCTCTGGGAAGCGCTACAGGTGCATTAAAACCAAAACAAACAGGCTAAAGAACAGCTTCTTCCCCAGGGTCATAACCATCCTGAACGGACTGCCCCATTGTCCCTCATAACTGCCTTCTCTTCGGTGCAATAACCCATTCCACCAACCACCCTGTTTTTGTTTTGTTTTTTCATGTATATATTCATTTCACACCATATTCATTGCACTTCTACATTTTTTAAATTTTTATATATTTGCACATTGTTTTTCTAGCATGCACACATCGCACTGTATGGAATGGCCTCAATCTCGTTACCTTGCGTAATGACAATAAAGCTGATTCTGATTCTAATCATATAGCGTTGTTTTTTTGTTTGTTTTTTTGTTGTTGTTTCATCATTCCATGTATATACTGTCCTCTGGACCCCCTGTCAAAAGCTTCTTCTAGCTTATTTGGGGGACCCTTTCACGTACCAACATCTTTAAATGATGATATTCACTACTATTGTAAATTGTTATATGGTATTGTGAATAAACTTGAACTTGAATGAGAATAAAGTCTTAATGTGACAGTAATAATGTTGTAAAGTGACAAAAACAGAATCGAATTGTCACAAGAAGGTCTTACTATGACGAGAAGTAACGTGATAAAAAAAAAGTCGGAATGTGGACTATAGAATAATCTTTACAATGACAAGAATAAAGTTGGCATGCATGTTTAGAGGAATTGGACAGTATGACACAAAAAAGTCGTAAAGTGAAAGTTGCAATAGTCTTGGTGTGACAATAATACAGCGGTAAAGTGATGAAAACAAAGTTGTGATGTCACAAGATAAGAAAAGGTCGGATTGTGACGTGAATAAACTGGAATATGACAAGCACAAATTTGGAATAGTCTTAATGGAACGACAATGAAGTTGTACGCTGATGACAGTGATGTTGTAAAATGAACAAAGACAAAAGCCTAAAAGAACTATTTGAAGTCTTTGATAAGGTGGTGAGCGTAAGAAACGTTTGAAGGGGGGAAAAATACAAAATAAATAATATTTTTCTTATTACATTTCTGCTTTAAATTCACAATACTTGACTTAATTGTCATGATCACTGCTTTATCGTTGCAAGGAATATACTTTATTCTTGTAGTATTTCTGTCCTTTACATGCTTTTTAAAGCATACTTTTATGTACCTAAATTGTGCAATGTTGTACTAAAACACGTAAAGAAGGAGAATACTTTCAACGTGGGAAGTTTTTAAAGAGTCTTCCTGTTGTATTGTGGGTCAACACAAGCCTCCCTCGTCCTGGTTTGGGTTGGAGGGGAGGGGGGGTGGGGTGTTGTACGTGCGCGTTCCCGCCTAGTCAGTGGGCCAATGAGAGCTCGCATAGGGCGCGCACGCCAGCCCCGGCCCTCCATACAAATAAGCGTGGGCTGGCTTTTACAGTACCCACTTTTTTAAAGTCGAATTCTGGGACGTTCAGACAAAAAACTTAATGATTTATTAACGAGGAGTAAATAGTGGCTCGTTAGTGACTTAGTTGGTAGTTACTTTGCTGACTTCCAGGCTATTTTTAACGCACGGTGGAGGAGAAGAGGGGTAAAAGTAAAGAGGACGACTTTTGATCAACTTTTGACGTCTCCGTCCGGTTGCGGTTTTTTCTCACTTGTCCCCGCCAGCACCTGCGAGTATGACGCGGAGGTCGTGCGCCATCTACACGGTGGGGGTCATCTGCGCCACCCTGCTCATCGTAGGCATCGGTCTGATTGTGTCTCAGGTTTTCCGCACGCTGATGCACAACCGCCTCAAAAAGGTAAATAGAGACACTTTACTTTGTAATAATTGCATTGCGCTGCTTCCGCTTTCAATGCGGCGCTTTGTGCAGAAGTGGATGACAATGGCCAGCGACAATGGTGGGATTGTGTTCCTGCAACCTTTGAGGAATAATAGACAGACAGTCAATAAGCTGCAGCTATCTTGCAATTTGCAACCTTTGAGGAATAATAGACAGACAGTCAATAAGCTGCAGCTCTCTTGCAATTGATTTCAAACTTCTTAAACTCTTGTATAAAACCTGCATTATTTTTATTTTCCATAGAACCCCCTACCCTCTTACATTTGTTGTTTTTTTTTGTTTTAAATCAATACATTATTCACAAGGAAATTTGCTTTTTAGATTAGTGCAGTTTTTTATTTTCCTATATTCAAATGTGTAATGACCAAAATATTGTATATACTGTTTTTAATGACTACTTAGGCCTGTATGTTTATTTTACATTTGTGTTTTTTTTTTGTTTTTAAATCAATGCATTATTCACAAGGAAATTTGCTAAAATATTAACATAAAATTAAAAAAAGTTGTATTACAAACCCCGTTTCCATATGAGTTGGGAAATTGTGTTAGATGTAAATATAAACGGAATACAATGATTTGCAAATCCTTTTCAACCCACATTCAATTGAATGCACTACAAAGACAAGATATTTGATGTTCAAACTCATAAACTTTTTTTTTTTTTTGCAAATAATAATTAACTTAGCATTTCATGGCTGCAACACGTGCCAAAGTAGTTGGGAAAGGGCATGTTCACCACTGTGTTACATGGCTTTTCCTTTTAACTAAACTCAGTAAACGTTTGGGAACTGAGGAGACACATTTTTTAAGCTTCTCAGGTGGAATTCTTTCCCATTCTTGCTTGATGTACAGCTTGAATTGTTCAACAGTCCGGGGGTCTCCGTTGTGATATTTTAGGCTTCATAATGCACCACACATTTTCAATGGGAGACAGGTCTGGACGACAGGCAGGCCAGTCTAGTACCCGCACTCTTTTACTATGAAGCCACGTTGATGTAACACGTGGCTTGGTATTGTCTTGCTGAAATAAGCAGGGGCGTCCATGGTAACGTTGCTTGGATGGCAACATATGTTGCTCCAAAACCTGTATGTACCTTTCAGCATTAATGGCGCCTTCACAGATGTGTAAGTTACCCATTTCTTGGGCACTAATACACCCCCACACCATCACAGATGTTGGCTTTTCAAATTTGCGCCTATAACAGTCCGGATGTTTCTTTTCCTCTTTGGTCCGGAGGACACGACGTCCACAGTTTCCAAAAGCAATTTGAAATGTGGACTCGTCAGACCACAGAACACTTTTCCACTTTGTATCAGTCCATCTTAGATGAGCTCAGGCCCAGCGAAGCGGACAGCATTTCTGGGTGTTGTTGATAAACGGTTTTCGCCTTGCAAAGGAGAGTTTTAACTTGCACTTACAGATGTAGCGACCAACTGTAGTTACTGACAGTGGGTTTCTGAAGTGTTCCTGAGCCCATGTGGTGATATCCTTTACACACTGATGTCGCTTGTTGATGCAGTACAGCCCGAGGGATCGAAGGTCACGGGCTTATCTGCTTACATGCAGTGATTTCTCCAGATTCTCTGAACCCTTTGATGATATTACGGACCGTAGATGCTGAAATCCCTAAATTCCTTGCAACAGCTGGTTGAGAAAGGTTTTTCTTAAACTGTTCAACAATTTGCTCACGCATTTGTTGACAAAGTGGTGACCCTCGTCCCATCCTTTCTTGTGAATGACTGAGCATTTCATGGAATCTTACTTTTATACCCAATCATGGCACCCACCTGTTCCCAATTAGCTTGTTCACCTGTGGGATGTTCCAAATAAGTGTTTGGTGAGCATTCCTCAACTTTATCAGTATTTATTGCCACCATTCCCAACTTCTTTGTCACGTGTTGCTGGCATCAAATTCTAAAGTTAATGATTATTTGCACACAAAAAAATGTTTATCAGTTTGAACATCAAATATGTTGTCTTTGTAGCATATTCAACTGAATATGGGTTGAAAATGATTTGCAAATCATTGTATTCCGTTTATATTTACATCTAACACAATTTCCCAACTCATATTGAAACGGGGTTTGTATAAATATGTTAATTAGTCATTGCATGGTCAATAAGCCCCACCCATCAATACAGTTGTTTTCAGTGAACATTTTTAGATTAGTGCAGTTTTTTATTTTCCTATATTCAAATGTGTAATGTTCCAGTGGCCAAAACATGATATATACTTGTCTAAAAAAAACTTGCTGCCTTGTTTTTAATGACTACTTAGGCCTACTACACTGGGTATTTTAATGCTGGTCATTATGGTGATACTTGGAGAGCCAAGTGGTGAAAAACAACAATTAAATTAGGGGATGTTGGAGTTCCCCACAGTCCTGATATGTCATCAGCAACATGAATTAATCTATATATACTTGTTTAACAAAACTGTTGCCTTGTTTTTAATGACTACTTAGGTCTACTACACTGCTGTATTTTAATGCTGGTCATTATGTTAGTCCTTGGAGAGCCAAGTGGTGAAAAAAGTTTTGAGAACCATTAAATTAGGAGCTGTCCTGATATGTCATCAGCAACATGAACTAATCTGTCAGCACTGTCCTCACATTTTTTTAGGAAACAATAGAAGATTTATTTGATGTGCGAAAGTTTTAGTACCACTGGTTTCGGGGATTTTGGATTCCCCACACTCGTGATATGTCATCAACAACATGAACTAATCTGTCAGCGCTGTCCTTACAGACCTTTTTTTAGTAAACAATAGAAGATTTCCGTGTTGTGAGAAAACAAATGATCCAACAGATTATTCCCAGTGCTTTATCATCGTCCTAGAAGTGGTTCAAAGACATTCCATGTCCAAGAATAAGTGAGGGGCCGTGGCTGTGCCGTTCATTGCAGCTTGTTTGTGGTATTGGTTGGTATTTGTAACTACAAAAAAACACTTGAAAAGCTCAGACCTGCCAAAAGTAAATAATCCCTCCAAAAAAAATAATAATCCTGAAGCCAGTTACGAATTACTCAAAATTGTATTTCTGACATTTCCTAAAAGTAAAATAAAAATAAAAACGCCCATAACTTTTTAATGTTCTGTTGCTAATTAACTGAAATACATACAAACCCCAGCAGATATAGAACCTAAAGAATCAAAGTTGCATGTTCGTTTTGCTGTCTGTCGCTTACAGGCTGCAAGAGTTTACTTTGGTGCAAAGAGTGAACCCTCTTGTCAGTCATACACTCTCACCTGATCACCCATCCATTTTCTACTGCTTGGCCCTCTCGGGGTCGCGGTAGGGCTGGAGCCTATCCCAGCTGAACTCAAGTGGAAGGCAAGTTACACCCAAAATCTAATCACTTGTTCCTTATCCCATAGCTGGCTAGTCTTAAGTTTTTTGGCATTTGATGACAAAACCGTTACTGTGCGCTCTGAGGCGTGACCACCAATACAATGACAGGCTGGTTGGTATGATCAATAAAGTCCTTTGATAGCTGTGGGCTCACAAAGAGTGGCTTGACTAACTTAGATTCAAAGTGGCAAACTAAAAACAACATAAAAAGAATCAAAGAGATGCAGCTGAGGTACTTTGCATAACATAAAAAAAAACATACGAACTCCGCTTGAAAGTTGAAAGCAAAGAATGTGTGCAGGAAAGACAGAACAAGACAGGAGTAAAGACCCTGCAACAAGCTCAAAGCATGAAGGACACCTACAAAAACACAGAACAGGAAACTCCAACCGTCAAGCAGCGTGTGAACATTTTTTTTATTTAGTATGACGGAAAAAAAAGTTGTAATTTGATAAGAAAAAGTTTAAGGGACAAGAAACACATTTTAATATGAAGATAAGTTTGAAGCATGACGAGAGTAAAAGAAAAAAAAGTCACAACGTGTTAAAAATAAAGTTTGCAATGCGATGAGAATAAAATTGTAATGAAACAAGAAAAAAAGTCGTAATGTCAGAAATAAATCATATTATGACGAAATTAAGGTCGTAATGGATTTGTAGTGTGACAAGAATAAAGTTGTTAAAGCGGTCATATGATTTTTTTGTTCTATATTTAAACACATTCTTGTGGTTTACATAACAAGAAATGGTGGTTCTTTGGTACATTTTTTTTGCATGCATTATTTTACAGACCATCTTCAAGCTGCCTTCTGACAGACCGGGTCTCTCCAGCATGTGCCGTTTTGTGGATGGTCTTATTTACTCAACTTCAACAGCGTCCTCTCCCCGTCATCCATGTTGTAGTTTTATAACGTCCATAGCGAGATTACTACTGACTAGGGTTGTACGGTATACCGGTATTAATATAGTACCGCGATACTAATGAATCATATTCGGTACTATACCGCCTCTAAAAAGTACCGGTCAATAATGCAATTTTTGTGGTCCCTTTTATTTAGAAAAGTATCGAAATACATTTTGGCACCGGTACCAAAATATTGGTATCGGGACAACACTACTACTGACAGATATAAGTTGGAACTATACGCTAATTCAGTGATTCTCAAAACTGGTACGTGTACCACTAGTTACGCTCCATCTAGGAGTACGCCAAAGAATCCCTTGATTAAAGTACATGGTTTAATTTTACTATATTCAAACTGTGTGTAATGTTAGTAGCCAAAATATTAAATATACTGGTTAAATAAAACCTGCCTTATTTTTTATGAATACTTAGGTGTAGTACGCTACTGTATTTTAATGTGGGTCATTATGGTGGTACTTTGAAAGCTAGGTGTTTTCTGAGGTAGTACTTTGAGAAATAAGGTTGCCCAATTTGTATTGGAAATGGCAACAGCGGAGGATGCATGTGCCAGTCTGCCCCCAAAGGAGCTTATCGACCACTATGTATGTATACATGCAATGTGTACAGTGTATCTTCCTTTTACGTTTGACTTTTTTGGTGTCAGACGCTAAACAAATATGATAATTACAGCAATAACGACATTTTGGAAGGCTGCATTAACCTTCTGAAATTACATAAATGTTTTACCAATAAACCATTGGCTAAGTCGTTTGTTCTTGAATAACATTTTATTACATATTTCATGACAGACATTTTTTTATTACTCCTAGAAATCGGAAATGTAACATACATTTATAATTTTTTGTATGTTTCTGTCAAGTCAGACGAGAGAAGTTACAGAAGTCAGTTAATAATTATGATTTATTTCTGGCGGAAAGTGTGCATAAAAAAAGTGAATTGTCTGACATCACATGGACAAAGATAAGACCTTCTGGAGGAAAGTTCTGTGGTCAGATGAAACAAAAATTTTGCTGTTTGGCCACAATACCCAGCAATATGTTTGGAAGAGAAAAGGGGAGGCCTTTAATCCCAGGAACACCATTCCTACCGTCAAGCATGGTGGTGGTAGTATTATGCTCTGGGCCTGTTTTTCTGCCAATGGAACTGGTTGCTTTACAGAAAGTAAATGGGACAATGAAAAAGGAGGATTACTTCCAAATTCTTCAGGACAACCTAAAATCATCAGCCCGGAGATTGGGTCTTGGGCACAGTTGGGTGTTCCAACAGGACAATGACCCCAAACACACGTCAAAAGTGGTAAAGGAATGGCTAAATCAGGCTAGAATTAAGATTTTAGAATGGCCTTTCCAAAGTCCTGACTTAAACGTGTGGACAATGCTGAAGAAACAAGTCCATGTCAGAAAACCAACAAATTTAGCTGAACTGCACCAATTTTGTCAAGAGGAGTGGTCAAAAATTCAACCAGAAGCTTGTGGATTGCTACCAAAAGCGCCTTATTGCAGTGAAACTTGCCAAGGGGACATGTAACCAAATATTTTAACATTGCTATATGTATACTTTTGACCCAGCAGATATGGTCACATTTTCAGTAGACACATAATAAATTCATAAAAGAACCAAACTTCATGAATGTTTTTTGTGACCAACAAGTATGTGCTCCAATCACTCTATCACAAAAAATTAAGAGTTGTAGAAATTATTGGCAACTCAAGACAGCCATGACGTTATGTTCTTTACAAGTGTATGTAAGCTTTTGACCACGACTGTATAATGAAATCGGTGACACTCTAGATTGCCCTTTATCAGGGTGTGTTGCATATAACAGAGTGGCTTTTGAATAACACATTAAACCAAATAGTAATAAAACAGGCACGGATAGCGATCTCTGCAGCTACCGTATGACTCACAAACGTTAGTGAGGGTGGAAATAGGCCACTGGGTGAGCACGCAGAATGTGTACATGTGGTTAGTTTATAGGCGAACCATTAGGTTTACCCAAATAGTATGAAGTTATGATTGTCAAAACTTGTCAAGAATGTGGACACTCCTCTTTATATTACTGCTGGTGCAATGATCCCACTTTAAATACCAGGAAGGTTCTGACTTCAGTGCGGTTGGATTCTTCTAAATTTCATGCATGCGTGCAGAGACAGTGAAATAGGACACTGCCCACAATGCTCTTGTGACGGACTGCTTGCGGAGGAATCTCAAAAGCACGCACAAGATGGCTGTATGGAAAAGATGCATGTGTTGCCAAAATTCAAATGGCTTTTAAACAACTAGTAAAACAGTTACATTTGTTGTGTTCTTTGCATGGAAGCAAAGCTGGTTGTAAGATTTATTTTTGGTGCATGCCTTTCATTCTAACAGCAAACTCTTGAGTGCTAAGCCTCTTTCACACTTCTAGCACTATTGGGTAACCCATTTGATCTATGGTAAATATTAGAGATGTCCGATAATATCGGACTGCCGATATTATCGGACGACAAATGCTTTAAAATGTAATATCGGAAATTATCGGTATCGGTTTCAAAAAGTAACATTTATGACTTTTTAAAACGCCGCTGTGTACATGGACGTAGGGAGAAGTACAGAGCGCCAATAAACCTTAAAGGCACTGCCTTTACGTTCAGGCCCAGTCACATAATATCTACGGCTTTTCACACACACAAGTGAATGCACTTCATACTTGATCAACAGCCATACAGTTCACACTAAGGGTGGCCGTATAAACAACTTTAAAACTGTTACAAATATGCGCCACACTGTGACCCCACACCAAACAAGAATGACAAACACATTTCGGGAGAACATCCGCACCGTAACACAACATAAACAAAACACAACAGAACAAATACCCAGAACCCCTTGCAGCACTAACTCTTCTTGGACACTACAATATATATACACCCCCGCTACCCCATAACCCCCGCCCCCACCTCAACCCCCCCACCCCTCCAACTCTGCCCACCTTAACCTCCACATGGTCGAGAGCATGCCCCAAATTCCAAGTTGCTGTTTTGAGGCATGTTAAAAAAAATAATGCACTTTGTGACTTCAATAATAAATATGGCAGTGCCATGTTGGCACTTTTTTCCATAACTTGAGTTGAGTTGTTTTGGAAAACTTTTGTTACATTGTTTAATGCATCCAGCGGGGCATCACAAAAAAATTAGGCATAATAATGTATTAATTCCACGACTGTATATATCGGTATCGGTTGATATCGGTATCGGTAATTAAGAGTTGGACAATATTGGAATATCGGATATCGGCAAAAAAGCCATTATCTCTAGTAAATATTAAAATATAATTGTACCTCACTTTATTAATATTTTTTACATAATATTGCATGTGGTAAAAGCATGTCGCTAAACAACCAGTGAGCAAATGTTTGTAATATCTCTAGTCACCGTGCTTCAAAACACACGTTTTTCCGAAAAGTTTAAAAAAAATAAACGAGGAACAAATGTCAACTGCAGGTTAACATACAGGTTTTTTTTCTTCTTTCGTACGATCTATTTAATCTAGTTTGTTGCTCTCTCTCACAATACCGCTGGTTGAGTACAGCCATGTAAACAAAAACTTTGTCCAGAGGTGTGTGAGCATGACCTGAGGAAGCCTCAACAGTCCAGTTGAGATCAATTCAAAACAGAGTTCTGTGTGACGTTCCTCTGAACTTGTGAAGTGTTGTACGACTTCAGCTGGCATACAGCTTAACTGCATTTACAGATTCCTGGGTTTTACTTAAAGCCAAAGTAAGGCATGTATTTGCTAAGGCCATTCCAGGTGAAAACATTTAGAAGGGTTTTATAAAAAAAACAAAACCAGTGAAGTTGGCACATTGTGTAAATCATAAATAAAAACAGAATACAATGATTTGCAAATCCTTTTCAACTTATATTCAATTGAATAGACTGCAAAGACAAGATATTTAATGTTCAAACTGAGAAACTAATTTTAATTTTTTGCAAATAATCATTAACTTAGAATTTAATGACAGCATCACATTGCAAAAAAGTTGGCTAAGGGGTATTTTTACCACTGTGTTACATGGCCTTTCCTTTTAACAACACTCTGTAAACCTTTGGGAACTGAGTAGACCCAATTTTTTAAGCTTTTCAGGTGGAAATCTTTCCCATTCTTGCTTGATGTACAGCTTAAGTTGTTAAACAGTCCGGGGTCTCCGTTGCGTATTTTACGCTTCATAATGTGCCACACATTTTCAATGGGAGACAGGTCTGGACTACAGGCAGGCCAGTCTAGTACCCGCACTCTTTCACTACGAAGCCAGGCAGAATGTGGCTTTGCATTGCCCTGAAATAAGCAGGGGCGTCCATGACAAAGACGTTGCTTGGATGGCAACATATGTTGCTCCAAAACCTGTATGTACCTTTCAGCATTAATGATGCGTTCACAGATGTGTAATTTACCCATGCTTTGGGCACTAATACACCCCCACACCATCACAGATGCTGGCTTTTGAACTTTGCGCCTATAACAGTGTGGATGGTTCTTTTCCTCTTTAGTCCGGAGGACACAACGTCCTTAGTTTCCAAAAACTATTTGAAATGTGGACTCGTCAGACCACAGAACACTTTTCCACTTTGCATCAGTCCATCCATGCAGTACCGCCTGAGGGATCGAAGGTCACAGGCTCAGCCGCTTACGTGCAGTGATTTCTCCAGATTCTCTGAACCTTTTGATGATATTACGGACCGTAGATGGTGAAATCCCTAAATTCCTTGCAATAGCTCGTTGAGAAATGTTGTTCTTAAACTGTTCGATAATTTGCTCACGCATTTGTTCACAAAGTGGTGACCCTCGCCCCATCCTTGTTTGTGAATGACTGAGCATTTCATGGAAGCTGCTTTTTCATGGCACCCACCTGTTCCCAATTACTGTATTTTTCGGACTATAAGTCGCAGTTTTTTTCATAGTTTGGCCGGGGGTGCGACTTATACTCAGGAGCGACTTATGTGTGAAATTATTAACACATTACCGTAAAATATCAAATAATATTATTTAGCTCATTCACGTAAGAGACTAGACGTATAAGATTTCATGGGATTTAGCGATTAGGAGTGACAGATTGTTTGGTAAACATATAGCATGTTCTATATGTTATAGTTATTTGAATGAGTCTTACCATAATGTTACGTTAACATACCAGGCACGTTCTCAGTTGGTTATTTATGCCTCATATAACGTACACTTATTCAGCCTGTTGTTCAATATTCTTTATTTATTTTAAATTGCCTTTCAAATGTCTATTCTTGGTGTTGGGTTTTATCAAATGAATTTCCCCAAAAATTGCAACTTATACTCCAGTCCGACTTATATATGTTTTTTCCTTCTTTATTGTGCATTTTCGGCCGATGCGACTTATACTCTGGAGCGACTTATACTCCGAAAAATACGGTAGCCTGTTCACCTGTGGGATGTTCTAGAACAGTGTTTTTCAACCTTTTTCGAGCCAAGGCACATTTTTTGCTGTGAAAAAATCCGGAGGCACACCACGAGCAGAAATCATTAAAAACCGAAACTCAGTGGACAGTAGAAAGTCGTTGTCGCAATTGTTGGATATGAATTTAAACCATAACCAAACCATGCATCAATTTAGCTCTTGTCTCAAAGTAGGTATACTGTCACGACCTATCACATCACGCCATGATTTATTTTGAGTTTTTTGCTGTTTTCCTGTGTGTAGTGTTTTAGTTCTTGTCTTGCGCTCCTATTTTGGTGGCTTTTTCTTTTTTTTTGGTATTTTCCTGTAGCAGTTTCATGTCTTCCTTTGAGCGATATTTCCCACATCTACTTAGTTTTAGCAATCGAGAATATTTCAGTTGTTTTTATCCTTCTTTGTGGGGACATTGTTGATTGTCATGTCATGTTCGGATGTACATTGTGGACGCCGGTTTTGCTCCACAGTAGTCTTTGCTGTCATCCAGCATTCTGTTTTTGTTTACTTTGTATTCCAGTTCGGTTTTGGTTTTGTTCTGCATAGCCTTCCCTAAGCTTCAATGCCTTTTCTTAGGGACACTCCCCTTTTGTTTATTTTTGGTTTAAGCATTAGACACATTTTTTACCTGCATGCTGCCTCCCGCTGTTTCCGACATCTACAAAGCAATTAGCTACCGGCTGCCACCTACTGATATGGAAGAGTATTACACGGTGACTCTGCCGAGCTTTAGACAGCACCGACACTCAACAACAACACATCATTGGCAGACTATAATTACTGGTTTGCAAAAAATATTTTAACCCAAATAGGTGAAATTAGATAATCTCCCACGGCACGCCAGACTGTATCTCAAGGCACAGTGGTTGAAAAACACTGATCTAGATAAGTGTTTGATGAGCATTCCTCAACTTCTTGAGTCTTTTATGCCACTTGTGCCAGCTTTTTTGAAACATGTTGCAGACATCAAATTCAAAATGAGCTAATATTTGCAAAAAATAACAAAGTTTACCAGTTCGAACGTTAAAAGTATCTTGTCTTTGCAGTCTATTCGATTGAATGTAAGTTGAAAAGGATTTGCAAATCATTGTATTCTGTTTTTATTTACGTGCCAACTTCACTGGTTTTGTGTTTTGTACTGTGGAACCATTTGTTTGAGGCTTGGAAACATCCAAAACAATTGACTGATAAACATCAAACAAATATACATTATGTCCTGTTGTTTTTCAGAGGATTTAAAGAAATATCCTCTGTCTGCGTTGTTCAGGCCTGTGTTTTTGTCCGGCTCTAACATCAAAGTAGTTGAAGCAACAGCGCGCCTATTTGTGTATTCACCTGCTACATGTGTTTTCAATAGGGGAGTGGCGTAGAGGAGAGGCTCGCTCTGTTCCTGTTTTCCATGCGGTATTCCATGTAGCATGCTGAGAGGGCAGCCATATTGAATTGTGCGCCAAGCATGAAAGGACAACAGAAGAAAAGAGCACCCGCCCCCCCCTCCTCAATTGAAGGTGACAGCTTTATTGTCCTTGACCACTTTGTAAACGTCTTGTCTGCGGACAAGTAGAATAGAAACTAGAAGAGGCGGGTGCTCAGGACTACCGGGACACTTTGGCGCATTTTGCTTTTTGGGGTTCATTTATGTCGAGGGGATACTTTGAACTAAACTGACACAATTAGGCCAACATGCGATTTCCTCCTCCATGTGTTATTAGAAGACAAACTAATCCCTTCACCCCCTCTTCCCTTCTCAGTCCCAAGGTTTTCAAATTCCCCAAAAGATAGTAGTGAATCGAGGCATCCACAAGCACGTTGCAATCTACGGCGGGACTGCTATGAAAACTGCGGGAGAGTTTAGCTCGGCGGCCGCTTTGCGTTGCCAGGGCCTCATGTCGCTCAGTCCTGTGGAATGTGGCCCAGATCATTAAGGTTGCGGTCCTGCGCAACCATTGGGCGTCCAGCTTTATGGATCACATGATCAGTCAGTGGTTCTCACTGAGTACCCGTTGTCAATGGCAACCGCTGACAATGGCACTATGGAAGGGTCTCCCCAAATACCATTCATGTACAAGACCAGTGCTCTTGTCAGACAGCGGCAGCCCTCCGCGGCCCCCGTAAGATGTTTTTGTTCTCTGCATTGTTTTTGTTAGGAACAGACACCCAACATGCCACTTCTCCTCAAAGTGAAATGGGTCAATCACTTGTATATCATTTCTAGAAGTAGTCTACTTTAGGTTCCCATGTTTATTGAATGTATGATTTTTTTCCTCTACATTTAAAACTCTTCCTTGTGGTCCACATCAGTGCTTCTTAGGCCCCTTCTACACTAAGCCGGTTAAGGTTATCCAGGGTAAATCCCACCTAATCTTATCCTTGTCCACACACACAATAGTCGTTTAAGCCCCCCCCCCCCTTTGTTAGGAACAGACACCCAACATGCCACTTCTCCTCAAAGTGAAATGGGTCAATCACTTGTATATCATTTCTAGAAGTAGTCTACTTTAGGTTCCCATGTTTATTGAATTTATGATTTTTTTCCTCTACATTTAAAACACTTCCTTGTGGTCCAAATCAGTGCTTCTTAGGTCCCTTCTACACTAAGCCGGTTAAGGTTATCCAGGGTAAATCCCACCTAATTTTATCCTTGTCCACACACACAATGGTTGTTTAAGACCCCCCCCCCCCTCTTTGTTAGGAACAGACACCCAACAAGCCACTTCTCCTCAAAGTGAAATGGGTCAATCACTTGTATATCATTTCTAGAAGTAGTCTACTTTGGGTTCCCATGTTTATTGAATGTATGATTTTTTTTCCTCTACATTTAAAACTCTTCCTTGTGGTCCACATCAGTGCTTCTTAGGCCCCCTTCTACACTAAACCGGTTAAGGTTATCCAGGGTAAATCCCACCTAATCTTATCCTTGTCCACACACACACACAATAGTCGTTTAAGACCCCCCCTCTTTGTTAGGAACAGACACCCAACATGCCACTTCTCCTCAAAGAGAAATGGGTCAATCACTTGTATATCATTTCTAGAAGTAGTCTTACTTTAAGTTCCCATGTTTATTGAATGTATGATTTCTTTCCCTCTACATTTAAAACTCTTCCTTGTGGTCCACATCAGTGCTTCTTAGGCCCCCTTCTACACTAAGCCGGTTAAGGTTATCCAGGGTAAATCCCACCTAATCTTATCGTTGTCCACACACACAATGGTCGTTTAAGACCCCCCTCCCTCTTTGTTAGGAACAGACACCCAACATGCCACTTCTCCTCAAAGTGAAATGGTTCAATCACTTGTATATCATTTCTAGAAGTAGTCTACTTTGGGTTCCCATGTTTATTGAATTTATGATTTTTTTTCCTCTACATTTAAAACACTTCCTTGTGGTCCACATCAGTGCTTCTAAGGCCCCTTCTACACTAAGCCGGTTAAGGTTATCCAGGGTAAATCCCACCTAGTCTTATCCTTGTCCACACACACAATGGTCGTTTAAGACCGCCCCCTCCGTCCGCCGGCGCAAGGCAACTTAGTACAGATGCGCAGTAAATGCGCACATCATAGTCACCTCCAGTGTTATTTTGTGTACAAGTTCTTAAATTACATTGAACTTATCTGAAAAATATCCAGTGTTGTGGTATTTCAATTAACTGGAATCCAGTGTGCTGTGGGGCCCTATTGTAGTGAATCACACCTGAGCCATCATACATTAATCAAATCTTTAATGGACATGTAAAAGTAAACAATGTGACAAAGACCATTTGACAACAATCAATCTAGGGATTTAGATATCTGGTCAGGACACTCCTCTCACTTTTGCCTTCACCTTCATTGACCATTCGTTTTTGGTGACTTTATATACTCTGGACCTAGACGTTGATTCTGCGACATACGTGGCAGACAATAACTGATAAAGCCTGCTTTGCCAGTCCAAATGCATTCGATGTTTTCCGTAGTTTTCACTCGACAAAGCACACGCTACCTTTTTTATCACATCCACGGGAGCCCGCATTCTCCTAGTCTCCCCTTCGACAAATGGACAAAGTTTTTCGGTAAGTAGAAACACAGCTGACCCAGACATTCGAAAGTTCTCTTGCCGTCTGAGATGTGTAGTATCCCAAATAGCTGCAATCGCGCGTTTTCTTCACTTAAGGTGTTCATGTGTGATTTCCACAAGCGTCTGTACATGTAGAAAAATGAGAAACACAGGCATGTCTGGATGACTCGCCTGCATATTTCCAGTGGTTAGTTCCGGTTATTATGAAGCTGGCTGTAGCGCGTTCTTTCTGACATCACTTCCTGTGTGGAGCGCGGCCTTTCTGACTTCACTTCCTCTCCGAACTCAGTTTGTAAACGCTCAATGAGTCCATACAAAGCTAAGAGCCGGAGATTGAAGAAATACACGGTGCACTTACCCGTGTAAAAAATTATCCAAGGAGGGTTACCTTAAACGCTGGTTTAGTGTGGCTGAAACAGTGCTTTGGCTAAATAATTATTCGTTTAAGGGGTTGTCCGGCTTAGTGTAGACATAGCCTTAACCATAGGTCGGGGGTCCATTGTTTTTCTCAGCTGTGGTCCGTATGGGCTGCAGTGGTACTCAGTTGTAATAATCTTTTGTCATCTTACCTTAAAAAAAGTAACTATTTAGTTACAAATTACTACTGTTACCTAGTAATTAGTTACTCACCAAAGTAACTGGCGTTGTTTTTAATTTTGTTAATTTATACGCTATTTCAACATTTTTTTTTTTTTTTTTTTTTTTCCAACATCTTTAACGTCAAATAAGTTTAAATTAACCAATTGAAGAATAAAAACAGTATAAACAGTATTTTTTTGGAACATTTGGCATTTATCTGAACTCAATAAATTTCAGTGTGCCATATGATATGCAAAAAAATAAAAATGTATAAAAAAGAATTGTTCCGTAAAGTAACAACATTAAATATTGAAAGTACTATTGAAAGTACAAAACCCAATAGGTTGGTTGCAATCACGTGACCTAGAGGCACATTCGGGCACTTCTGGATTTCAGCCGATGGTCTGAGCCCCATTAGGCTACTGTTCATCAGTGAAATGAAGTGAATTATATTTATATAGGGCTTCTATCTCGTGACTCAAAGTGCTTCAGATAGTGCAGACACAAGTGGTCCAATTATATTCCACAAGATGATGAAAGTGATATTTTTAAGAGCCATTTTCTTCGACGCACTTCTGACTTAATTACCTTTATGAACCACTTCTTCCAGGACTATATGAAAGCTATTTCCTATCTTTCTATCTGAACGACTGGAACACTCAAGAACAGAACAGCAATACAAAATGTTCTGCTCAAACTCTACACTCACTTGTTTTAATGCTACGCTTAAGCTGCTTGACCATCGTGTAAATTAAGCCGCAAAGAAGAAAAACGGATGTGACGTCATACGCAACCCACTTACAGTACAGGCCAAAAGTTTGGACACTCCTCCTCCTCATTCAATGTGTTTTCTTTATTTTCATGACTATTTACATTGTAGATTGTCACTGAAGGCATCAAAACTATGAATGAACACATGTGGAGTTATGTACTTAACAAAAAAAGGTGAAATAATTGAAAACATGTTTTATATTCTAGTTTCTTCAAAATAGCCGCCCTTTGCTCTGATTACTGCTTTGCACACTCTTGGCATTTTCTTGATGAGCTTCAAGCACACCTGTGAAGTGAAAATCATTTCAGGTGACTACCTCTTGAAGCTCATTGAGAGAATGCCAAGAGTGTGCGAAAAAGTAATTGGAGCAAAGGGTGGCTATTTTGAAGAAACTAGAATATAAAACATGTTTTCAATATTTCACCTTTTTTTGTTAAGCACATAACTCCACATGTGTTCAATTATAGTTTGGAGGCCTTCAGTGACAATCTGTAAATAGTCAAGAAAATAAGGAAAACACATTGAATGAGAAGGTGCGTCCAAACTTTTGGCCTGTACTGTATATGGTATTCAAAAATGTAAACTTAGGCAAAAAGACACAAAGGAACATTTGGTCTTTAAGTAGTGCAATTATCTGCACCTGTATTTTACACTTGCACTAGAACTTTAAACTGTTACCAAGTTTTGAGCAAATAAATGACACACATTCAATTAAAACATTTAAAAATGTTCCTGAATGACATTCTGACACTAAAATAGCATTTGTGTACAAATATAGGGGTCTTTTATTTAGATTATTTTAATAATGCATGGGGTAATCACCTGTGATCAATCATGATTAACCCAAATTCCAAATTATGATGAATCTGATTTATTTTTAAAGTGGCTGCATTTGGGCTTTGTGTTAGCAGCAGCAGCAATTGTCATGTTGGCATGTGAGGAGTGATTGGAGTTGCTTGAGGCAGACATGAATAAACGCTGTTTCCTGGACATAACGTGCATGTACATAAACATTATTGCCGTCAATTTCAATGAGCGAAAAGTAGTGCCGGTACTTGCAGTATGAGAACGCTACTGTGGAAGACTTGCTCTTCCAGGTTCTTCAGACCACCAATCACAGACATGACAGCTTCATTCATAGTTCTGAACAATGATTTATTTTTCAATAAATGTTCTTTGTGTTCCTTTTCAGTCATTGCATTACGTGTCAGTCCTCGCTCTCTCTCATGCTCGTGCTCGTACTCGTTCTCTATCATCAACAACCCCTCTCCTTCCCAGCTGCTGCTCTTTAAAGGGAAACATTATCACAATTTCAGAAGGGTTAAAACCATTAAAAATCAGTTCCCAGTGGCTTATTTTATTTTTCGAAGTTTTTTTCAAAATTTTACCCATCACGCAATATCCCTAAAAAAAGCTTCAAAGTGCCTGATTTTAACCATCGTTATATACACCCGTCCATTTTCCTGTGACATCACATAGTGAAGCCAACACAAACAAACATGGCGCATAGAACAGCAAGCTATAGCGACATTAGCTCGGATTCAGACTCGGATTTCAGCGGCTTAAGCGATTCAACAGATTACGCATGTATTGAAACGGATGGTTGTAGTGTGGAGGCAGGTAACGAAAACAAAATTGAAGAAGAAACTGAAGCTATTGAGCCATATCGGTTCGAACCGTATGCAAGCGAAACCGACGAAAACGACACGACAGCCAGCGACACGGGAGAAAGCGAGGACGAATTCGGCGATCGCCTTCTAACCAACGATTGGTATGTGTTTGTTTGGCATTAAAGGAAACTAACAACTATGAACTAGGTTTACAGCATATGAAATACATTTGGCAACAACATGCACTTTGAGAGTGCAGACAGCCCAATTTTCATCAATTAATATATTCTGTAGACATACCCTCATGTCAGCAGGCCAGGGAAGCTAGGGTCGATATTCTTCTCTTGATCATCTTCGGTGGCATAAGGGACGGTGTGAGCCAAGACATCCAGGGGGTTTAGCTCGCTCGTCTGCGGGAACAAACTGCCGCCATTGCTTGCCGTGCTACCGAGGTCCTTTGTCCCTGAATTACTCACACACTCCGGCAGATTCAATGGGGGTCTGGCGACAGATTTCTTTGACTTTATCGTTGGAAATGCATCTGCTTTGAGTGTCGCAGGATATCCACACATTCTTGCCATCTCTGTCGTAGCATAGCTTTCGTCGGTAAAGTGTGCGGAACAAACGTCCAATTTCTTGCCACTTTCGCATCTTTGGGCCACTGGTGCAACTAGAATCAGTCTCTGTTCGTGTTGTTACACCCTCCGACAACACACCGACGAGGCATGATGTCTCCAAGGTACGGAAAACAGTCGAAAAAACGGAAAATAACAGAGCTGATTTGACTCGGTGTTTGTAATGTGTTTGAGAAAATGGCGGATTGCTTCCTGATGTGACGTCACAACGTGACGTCATCGCTCCGAGAGCGAATAATAGAAAGGCGTTTAATTCGCCAAAATTCACCCATTTAGAGTTCGGAAATTGGTTAAAAAAATATATGGTCTTTTTTCTGCAACATCAAGGTATATATTGACGCTTACATAGGTCTGGTGATAATGTTCCCCTTTAACAGAGCGACCGGTGATTAGATAAACCGGCCAAGGTGTGCCATCTACGCACCTGTCGCTAATCTTGAAGCCGGCCCTGACACACCCCGCTTCACTGCAGGTCCGCAGGCCACGCCCCCCCACAGCTACCTTTTAAATTTTCCTGGCTGCGGCTCGTCGCAACTATCGTGAGTCTTGTTGTGTGTCAGTCAGAGTGTGCAGTGAGACAGTGTGAACAGGGCATGAGATGCCCACCGAGCCAGTCATCATCAGCGCATTTACAACGGTCTCATCATCACCTCTTCTGTCTGCATGCAGCTGACACCATGCTCTTCATTCAACCAAACTAGAGTAACAAGCCAATTTACATTCTCAGTAATGCCAACTGCATTGCAATAATGGGAACAGTATTTCATTAGATTACTCATAACTGAAAAAATAACGCTTTTGGTAATGCCGTTATACCGGTACTCTTACGTTGTTATACTTTTACACGGTTATTATCAACACTGGTTGTAACACAATTTTCTACAACTTGTTAGTATTGACAATATGAAACAAACAGAATAAGTCTGGAGCTAAGGTCATAGAGCAGGGGTGTCGAACTCATTTTAGATCGGGGGCCACATGGAGAAAAATCTACTCCCAAGTGGGCCAGACTGGTAAAATCACTGCACGATAACTTAAAAATAAAGACAACTTCAGATTGTGTTCTTTGTTTAAAAATAAAACAAGCACATTTTGAAATTGTACAAATCATAATGTTGTTGGGGTTTTTTTACACTTACATGTTGCAGTTATTAGTATTCTATCTTTATTTGTAGTTATTTATATTTTTTGAATACATTATGTGATAAATGTTCATCGGCTGTGATGAGGTGGCGACTTGTCCAGGGTGTACCCTGCCTACCGCCCGAATGCAGCTGAGATAGGCTCCAGCATCCCCCGCTACCCCGAACTGGACAAGCGGTAGAAAATGGATGGATGGATGTTCATCAGTCAACTCATTATTGTTCATTTTCAATCCATCAAGATAAAAAAATGATATCAAAATCAAATCACAGGATGTTATTTATGTAGTTTGATCATTTTCCTCGACTGGTATTGTACTAACATCATGTGGTTTATTTTGTACATATGTAGCATAATCTACAAAGATATAAAGAATTGCTCTTGCGACATCCAGTGGACACATTTAGAACAGCAGTTTCTTTCATTCAAAAATTACAGGTATTTATGCTAAGCAAACTCATCCCGCGGGCCGGATATAACCTGTCCGCGGGCCTGATCCGTACGTTTGACACTCCTGTCATAGAGTTTCTTAAGCACAAAAATTATGACTATAGTGGTGAAGCTGTATTTTAATTTGCATTTATTTTTATTGACAGTTTAGTTAAACATATGTATTATTAATTTAGTTTATTTATTTTAGCACTGCGTAATTGAATGTGAGTTTATTTTTCAACAGTTATGTATCAGAGTCCCTTCTTTTGGTTTCATGGTTCATGGCTTCATAACATTTAACAAGGTTACTCATGTTAAACTGTAGGTAAGTTGAATATAACGATAAAATATGATTAAGATCAGAGTAAGATTACTAATTCAGTGTTAATATTTGAGTGGGCCCCGGGCCCTCCTGTCATGGAAAAGTTCCAAAAGTACAAAAAGGTTAAGAACCCCTGGTCTACATAACATGTAATGGTGGTACTGTGGTCAAAATTTTGCATAGATTTTGTTTTACAGACCATCTTCAAGCCACTTCACCAATGGGAAAACATCACTAATTGGGCAAAATCCAAACAAATCGTTTAGTGTAGTGATTCTCAAACTGTGGTACGCAGGCTCCATCTAGTGGTATGCCAAATGTCACCTAATTAAATATTCAAACAGTATTACTGTTCAAACTATGTGCAATGTTACGTTGGCCAAAAATATTAAATATGCTTGTTAAAAAAAACTCTGCCTTGTTTTAAATGAATATTTAGGCCTACTACGCTACTGTATTTTAATGTTGGTCATTATGGTGGTACTTGAAAAGCCAAGTTTTTCTGAGGTGGTAGTTGGTGAAGAAAGTTTGAGAACCACTGGTTTAGCGAAAGCATGATGAAAGCCAAGATTGTTTTTATAAATATTTCCGTAATGTCGCCATGGTTTCATTTCAAATTTTCGGGACTCACGCAGATCCCAAATACACAACAGCATGTACCAACAGGTAAGAAAAGTTGGTTTTGCATAATTGGGGCCCCTTTAAAAAGTAGGCCTAGGTCAAAAACACATTTTGCTTGACGATATAACGATATTGTCAACATTGAGACAAAATTAACTACTGATGTGATGATAATTCATAATAACATTGCATGTATACCCTTTCAAATGCAATAAAACACATTTTGCTTGACGATATAACAATATTATTGTCAACATTGAGACCAAATTAACTACTGATGTGATGATAATTCATTATAACATTGTATGTATATCCTTTCAAATGCAATAAACTTGATTGTGTACTTTATTTAACATTGTAATTTGATTGAACTTTGAAATCTCCAAGGAACAAATAATTACAAGAAAATCTATTGGCAAAATGTTGCATTTGAATAGAAATCACAACCAAAAGCAATTAAATAGGTTCTGTCTTGGTTAAGGAAGGGGTGGGGGACCCTCAAATACACAACCAGAAGAACAAATAAAATGGCTAAATAAAATTACCAAAGTTTCACTTGAATATTAACATGTAGGCTAACAAAGTTGCACTGAATATTTTACATGTAGGCGGAGGTAAAGTTGTACATGACTTAACTGACAAGTTAGGACCTTTGTAAACAAAAAGTGCAGAGTAACAATGTAAACACTATACTAGAAACAGATCTATTAACAGGTCATATTTAAAAAAAAAAAAACAATAAAAAAACTTTAGTTTGGCAGATTTCAAGCAAGGAACACCATCATAACATGACAAAAGTGTTTGCAGCATTTTTTGAAATGCTGGTTTTTCAACATATTAAAGGGCAGCATAGCACGTTTTTGGCGTTGTGTATAACCACACTTTCTGTGAGCACACACACCATTGTGCGCTTATACACCAAACACCCCGTTTGAGTGTGGACTGTCGGGACAAAGGCTCTGCGTCTTCATGTGCACATATTTTACTAGTTGGAAATTCTGAGTCGGATGGTTGTTTTAGGTGAGCATGCAAGTTTGTCGTATTGGATGTTTTTGCACCACTCTCGAGTACATTTGGCAAACTGTCTCCTCAGTGTTGATAGGCTCACCTGGTTCCAAAGGTTTAAAACTTAAATATTCCCACATTAATGTGAATGCTCTTGCAGCTCGTAGACATGCACATGCCGTTTTATCGAGGCTGGCAAAGCTATCGAGTTCATTTTCATTTATCGGTTCATTTTCATTTATCGTCCGATTAATTGACTTATCAAATATCGGCCCAGGTGTATTAAAAAGTTTGTATGATCTACTACATCCAACTTGTCTATTTGTCTCAACAGGAGATTGTTTTGGTGGAGGGCAGCCGTGTGTTTGAGTCATGGAAGAAGCCACCTCCTCCTGTCTACATGGAGTACTTCTTCTTCAACATGACCAATGTGGATGCATTTCTTGCCGGGGCCAAGCCTGTGGTCAAACAAGTTGGACCTTACACTTACAGGTGGGTGCCAAGACTCAAATACATATTCCTTTTTAGAGATGTCCGATAATATCGGCGGGCCGATATTATCGGCCGATAAATGCGTTAAAATGTGATATCGGAAATTATCGGTATCGTTTTTTTTATTATCGGTATCTGTTTTATTTATTTATTTATTTATTTTTGTTTTATTAAATCAACATAAAAAACACAAGATACACTTACAATTAGTGCACCAACCCAAAAAACCTTCCTCCCCCATTTACACTCATTCACACTCATTCACACAAAAGGGTTGTTTCTTTCTGTTATTAATATTCTGGTTCCTACATTATATATCAATATATATCAATACAGTCTGCAAGGGATACAGTCCGTGAGCACACATGATTGTGTGTGCTGCTGGTCCACTAATAGTACTAACCTTTAACAGTTAATTTTACTAATTTTCATTAATTACTAGTTTCAATGTAACTGTTTTTATATTGTTTTACTTTCTTTTTTATTCAAGAAAATGTTTTTAATTTATTTTATCTTATTTTTTTTTTTATTTTATTTTTTTTTAAAGTACCTTATCTTCACCATACCTGGTTGTCCAAATTAGGCATAATAATGTGTTAATTCCACGACTGTATATATCGGTTGATATCGGTATCGGTAATTAAAGAGTTGGACAATATCGGAATATCTGATATCGGCAAAAAGCCAATACCGGACATCCCTACTCATTTTCCATAACGCTTATCCTGTTCAGGGTCATGGATGAGCTGGCCCTGGTAGGGCTGCAACGATTAATCGATTAAATCAATTAATTCGATTGATATTCTGTTGCTTCTAAGGATGTATACCGAGTTCTGGTATTTTTTGGTACCAGAGCCTAATTGGGTCGGTCCAGGAGGACCGTTAAGAATCTGGACATGATACGGCTATCTGTATTTTTTTTATCCAGCTGACCATCGTAATTATGACATGCTGTCACATTCACTTATACAGTATAGCTCGGTTGGTAGAGTGGCCGTGCCAGCAACTTGATGGTTCCAGGTTCGATCCCCGCTTCCGCCATCCTAGTCACTGCCGCTGTGTCCTTGGGCAAGACACTTTACCCACCTGCTCCCAGTGCCACCCACACTGGTTTAAATGTAACTTAGATATTGGGTTTCACAATGTAAAAGCGCTTTGAGTCACTACAGAAAAGCGCTATATAAATATAATTCACTTCACTTCACTTCAGCTGCCGCTGCTGCGCATAGAGAATCAGCTTTGAATAATCACAAATAAGTAAGCAACACCATGCAAGTTTGTAACGCAACACTATTTTCTCGTCCAAAGTCCCTCAGTCTGCAGTTTGAAGTGAACGCGCTTCACTAACGACCACCGCTACCGTGCTACATAAACAGTGCTCTTAGCAATCCAAAAATCCACAGGCCAATATTAATCCACTTAAAAAATTTAAAATTTGAAGAAATAGCATCTGCCGACAGGTCTCTTTCTAGTCGTAGTCTGATGTCACTCCATCGCACTGCGTTTGCATGGCTTTAAAACATCCATCCATCCATCCATCCATTTTCTACCGCTTATTCCCTTTGGGGTCGCGGGGGGCGCTGGAGCCTATCTCAGCTACAATCAGGCGGAAGGCGGTGTACACCCTGGACAAGTCGCCACCTCATCGCAGGGCCAACACAGATAGACAGACAACATTCACACTCACATTCACACACTAGGGCCAATTTAGTGTTGCCAATCAACCTATCCCCAGGTGCATGTCTTTGGAGGTGGGAGGAAGCCGGAGTACCCGGAGGGAACCCACGCAGTCACAGGGAGAACATGCAAACTCCACACAGAAAGATCCCGAGCCCGGGATTGAACTCAGGACTACTCGGGACCTTCGTATTGTGAGGCAGATGCACTAACCCCTCTTCCACCGTGCTGCCCACCTTGCTTAAATGCGTTTCACTTCATTCTGTCTCTTGACTCAACAAATTGGACAATCGAGGATTACCCTTTCTCACTGAGTCTCACTGAGCAGCCCTGCTAGCAACTTAAGGGTTCCAGGTTCGATTCCCGCGTCCGTCATCCTAGTCACTGTTGTTGTGTCCTGCTCCCAGTGCCACCCACACTGATTTAATTGTAGCTTAACGATGTTAATAATGGGTTTCACTATGAAGCGCTTTGAGAGGAAACAAAGCTCTATCCATCCATCCATCCATTTTCTACCGCTTATTCCCTTTGGGGTCGCGGGGGGCGCTGGAGCCTATCTCAGCTACAATCGGGCGGAAGGCGGGGTACACCCTGGACAAGTCGCCACCTCATCACAGGGCCAACACAGATAGACAGAATATAAATATAATTCACTTGTAAAGTACACGCTACACAAACACATACCGTATTTTTCAGACTATAAGTCGCAGTTTTTTTCATAGTTTGGCCAGGGGTGCGACTTATACTCAGGAGCGACTTATGTGTGAAATTATTAACACATTACCGTAAAATATCAAATAATATTATTTTGCTCATTCACGTAAGAGACTAGACGTATAAGATTTCATGGGATTTAGTGATTAGGAGTGACAGATTGTTTGGTAAACGTATAGCATGTTCTATATGTTATAGTTATTTGAATGACTCTTACCATAATATGTTAGGTTAACATACCTGGCACGTTCTCAGTTGGTTATTTATGCGTCATATAACATACACTTATTCAGCCTGTTGTTCACTATTCTTTATTTATTTTAAATTGCCTTTCAAATATCTATTCTTGGTGTTGGGTTTTATCAAATAAATTTCCCCAAAAAATGTGACTTATACTCCAGTGCGACTTATTTTTGTTTTTTTCCTTCTTTATTATGCATTTTCGGCCGGAGCGACTTATAGTCCGAAAAATACGGTATTTTTTTTTTTTTTTTAATGAAATACAGACTGTTGTTGAGGCATGAACCAATTATTCATGTTTACATTGTTTTTATGGGGAACTTTGCTTAACTGTACAAACTGTTCCACTGTACACACAAAGACCTCATTTAAATAGGGTGGTCTGAATCACTTTGCACTTGCTATCAATTGTCTTTGTAGATCTCTCGCAACACGCTTACTAATCCATCCATCCATTTACTACCGCTTGTCCCTTTTGGGGTCGCGGGGGGTGCTGGAGCCTATCTCAGCTGCATTCGGGCGGAAGGCGAGGTACACCCTGGACAATAGTATATGCAATTTTACAGTTTGCACACGCTGTTTAACGTGTGGTATTTGGATCTAAGTATCAATCAATGTTTATTCATATAGCCCTAAATCACAAGTGTCTCAAAGGGCTGCACAAGCCACAACGACAAGTAGATGAGGCCAAAGTGTCCATGTCTGTCTACCTTGTGTAATGTGACCATAGCTGTTGTAATGTGGCTGTTATTGCTCAACGCTCAGACTGAGGCTGGTCAACTTCTGCTTCTTTATTTTAATGTAGAAATTTGACCACATTTTTTAATGATTTTGGAAGTTGGAAGACTTCCATGTAGAGCTGATGTCTAGTGCAACATGTCTTATTGAGACAACCATTTTGAAAGCCTTAAATAGATATCAGGGGTCATGGACTACTTCCGCAGCACATGCTATCATTTATGACCAAAAAGCTAAGTTACAGTATTGACCAGAATATATAATGCCCGTGATTACAACACCCCTCTCCTTCAGGAAATGTTTTTTTGAGGAAAAAATTTTTCTTTATGTTTGTATTATCATCAGTGACAATTTTAATATCAATGACAATTACAAAGTACATCACATTTCTTAATGTTTTAGGACTCTCATCTAGTAAGGTGATTCAAAAAGAATATGCCAAAATTATCACTCGATATTTCAAAAATGAAAAACAATAGAAAACCTAGCTTCAACACATGTGTTGTACATAACTTTGAATAAACCTTAAAAGCACTGCCTTTGCGTGCCGGCCCAATCACATAATACCTACGGCTTTTCACACACACAAGTGAATGCAACACATACTTGGTCAACAGCCATACAGGTCACACTGAGGGTGGCCGTATAAACAACTTTAACACTGTTACAAATATGCGCCACACTGTGAACTCACACCAAACAAGAATGACAAACACATTTCGGGAGAACATTCGCACCGTAACACAACAGAAAC